>NC_031787.1:9400753-9452693 GCF_001522545.3 Parus major
AGCAAATACCGGGAGGAGGCGATGGACCAGGGTAATTAGCGATAAAATAGCATTCAGGATCGACGGGCCCGGTGTGTGCTCAGAGCATCCCTCCCCGGTTCCTGCCGGGGCTTTCCCCTGTCACCCTCTCCCCGGCCAGGGCCGGGCGTCGGGCGATGGCCCAAATCGCCAGCGCGGCCGAGGCACCGAAAACAAGGCGAGAATTAATAATGCAGGGAAAGGAGTAGGTGTTGTTTCAGAATTTGTTTCGCATCCCCAGTTTTCCTGCAGTGCTCAGCAGGGCAGCAACGATAGGAGGTGGCTCAGACCTTCAGAACCAGCTGCAGTAAAACGGGGGAGGGAGGTCTAATCTCTCCTTCTGGGGGTCATATCACTGCCTGGATGGCTGCAGGTGCACAGGATGCTCGTGAAAACCTTATAATATTGCTAAAATTCTGTGTTAATTGGTACTCCCGAGGTTTTGTTTTGGCAGGAGGTTATATGCAGGCAGGGCTTTTGATAGAAGCTGGGGGGGTAGGAGTGGTGCCTCCCTTGAAAAGTTTGGGGTTTGTTCAGTTCTGTGGGCGTGAGATTTTTTTTGTTGTTGTTGTCGTTTTTGGTTTTTTTCTTTAAGGTGGATGCAATGAAACTTGACCTTTAATACCAATAATAATGTGACACCTTCCCTTTCTTTGCCATGGTATCACTCGAACCATTTCCTCGCCGATAGTGCTGCAGCAGTGGGCTTGGTTGGTGCAGGTCAAGTCCTTTCATAATGAATTGCCTACTAAGGATGGGGGAAGGTTAATCTAAGCTATATTAAAAATCTCTAATAAACATCGTTTTTATATAGTTAATGTTTGGGCATATTGACCTGGCTAAATGATGTATTTTTGTGGTGATTCTTTTAAGTATATGTTCCTATGACAGTATTGTTCATGGCATTAGGAGGTGATGGTTAAAGAACCTCCGTTCAGTGATGATCATTTTGTAAATGATTGTGCAGCATTTGGCTGCTTTTCGGGAGAGGGAGGGTCTGCTGTCAGAATGTTATTTGCCCTTAGAGTAATTTTGTTGAATAGGAAAATTATATTGGGGAACTAAACAAAGAAAATGTTTTTAAACTGTAAGATGCGTTGCAAATATCCGGCTTGTTCTCAGGCATCTCGTTTTTGTGTGTTTCTGTTGCTGTTCCCATGTTTGTGGATGCTGTGAGCAGCCATTGAGCAGGGAAGAGACTGGGTGGAGTAAGGAGGCAAAGCTGCGAAATGGCTCGATTACCCTTTCAGAGCTTTTTTTCCTCCCTTTGCCGGGGTGGAGGAATACTAATTGCCGTAACAATGAAGTCTCTTCTTTAGGAAAGAATCTAATGGTGCAGGAAGCTTCGGAAATGAAACAAATCTCACATTCTGTTCTGAGGCTGATTTTTCTGCAGGGTGGATTTTGATTTGTCTGGCAGTGAGAAGTGACCAGTCACTGTTGCAAAGCCGGATTTTTTTTGTCTGATAACCGCTTCAATTTATCCACTTAGATATGCACTTGTTGAATTGATTTTATTTACACATTAGATAAGAATTACAATTTTTGTGCGGGTGTTTTACACACAGGATTCTCTGGAATCTAGAGAAGCCTCTGTATTGTGGCTTCATGCTGTTATTTGTTCATGGAACTTCTTGGTTAGAGCGGATTATGGGTGGGCACACAGAAAAAGACAATCCCTGGTTTCTCTGGTGACCACAGTGGAGTGGCTGCTGTCAGTGTACAGACTGGATTGCATTGCCCTGCGTCATGTGCCAAGTCCATGTAAAATGACATCTCAGGATTTTGGAAGCCACTCTGAGCACTGTAGCTCTGTAAGAGCATTGCTGTCCCCCTTGGGTACTACTGCTTAAAGTTGTGTGGGAAAAGCTTTTGAACAAAGGATTTGGGGAATACAATAGGGATTGGAAGAAGCATCTAAGAAGGGCTGCCTGTGGAATTGCTCTCCTGTTCCACATGTGCCTCATGGCATTCCCGTCTGATTTCAGTGCTGATTGGAGCAAGTACAGCATTGAACATGGATGGTTCTGAAGCAGTCTGAGGTTTTGCTTTTTCATGGGGATCTCAGTTCTGGAGTGTAGTTGGTGATAAGAGATGGGTACACAAGAAAGAGACTGTTTCTCTTAGTATGTCCAAAATTAAAATAAGGGACAGTGGTTTCTGCATTATTTCTAGTTCATTCACTTGGAGTAGATGTTCCAGGATTCAGTGGCTGCATGAGCTAAATGCCTGAGTCTAATGCACATCCAGGCTAAGGCCAGTGAAGAACCCAGTAAAACGCTCACCATCTTAAAGCTTTTGTTGATTTTTGCCCTTGAAATGATGACAGTCAGTTTTTCTACAGGATTAATTGTTCATTTAGGTTCTACAGAAGCAAAAGGCATCGGCAGTTCCTTTCTGGCTGCTCACGGGCTCTGTCTTGCCTGTCCTGCTGACTCCTGTGCCCTGTCCTAGCTCCCGCACGCCTCCCAGCCTGGGAGCTCCGGTTGTGTCTTTGCTCTCAACTTGCTGTCTATCCAACTTGCTGTGGATGGGACAGCTCCAAAATCAACGTCTGCTGACTGCCTTGTCCAGCACTCCAACTTTGTCTTCCATGAAAAACTCAGTAGCCAGTGTCCATCATTAATTACAATGTATTTATACTTCTTGTGGAGTATTCTGGAGAAACAGTAGGACCCCTCTGCCTCAGGGTGGCTCAGGTATAGACTGCATATGTTTGTGTTTTTTTACAACCCTCTGTAGCTGCCCTGTATTCCTGAACTAGAGGGGTTGGAATTGCCATAGTAGGAAGGAGAGTGACATTGGAATAGTTTGGTTTAGATCAACCTCTCTTCTACTTTGGTGAACTTCAGGCCCATTTTCTAAACTAGAGGCAAAGACTGGCAGAGCAGCTGAAGTGTCCATGAAGTGGGCACTGAAATACTTTTCAGACTGAAAATAAGAACTGTGTAGGCCTAAATTCAGGAAATTAAGAGGACAATAGAAATCTGTAATGATTATTAATAGATAATAATTTCAGATTTCCTATAGGGTGTGGAGGAGTTTCCAGCCTCTAACATGTAATTTGTGATGGCAATTGAAGGTCTTTCCCAAGGGTCAAAGCCATGTGTCTTGATAGAATGGTGCTGGGATTCTCCTGTGAGGTTTGTTGCAGAAAAGTCGTTAAATTATGCACTGTCCATACTTTCATATCTGTCAGTGATGTTACAACTGGCTCCTCTTTATCCCTTTTATAAAAGAGCTTGAGTATCATTGGCAGGACAACCTGACTACTAAAAATGTATTGCACTGGTGAAGGCTTGCCTGGGTTCAGGGGCTTTCTCAGGAGCTACTTTATTACCTAACACAAGGGAAATGGGGCTCCTAACGTGGCTTTTGAGGGTTTTATTCATGGGTGATGTTACTTGATCTTTTGATCTGCCTGACAGAGTAGGCTGCATTTCAAGTTTTTAAAAGTAGACATTCACACTAAGATACAATCCCGACCTGTTTAAAATCAATTTTCAAGTACCTAAAGCTGTTTCCTCAGAATTCTTGCTCTGAATGCTGTCCCTGCTAGGGGAGTATGAATGGCTGTGCTCTGTGGGCAATACTGTGCCACCACTGAGGTGCAGAGGTGTGGTGTGAGCTGTAGCTCTGTCAGCTCAGCTTAATGGTGGGGTCCTTAACCTAGGTCAGGTTAAATGTCTGGTTTTCGTGTATTACAGTTATTTTAAAACAAAACTTTTCTTCATTCCTGCCATGTTCTAAGACCTGCTGATGAACAGTACATATTTAAAAGCATTGGTGAGAACCAGGATTTTGTCTGATGAACAGAATTCCAGTTTTACCCTGGAGATGCCAGCTGCTGCTGGCATTAGCCCAACAGATGTGTATTGCTAACCTGTATCTTATCTGAGTTGTTTAAAGAAGGGCCTTTTCCTCTCAGAAGAGGCAGGACCTGGATGAGGCAATGTTTGTCTCATTCATAATGTTTAAAAGCTTATTCTGTTTGCTTTTTTATTGAGCTCCTGCTCTGTCCTTAAGGGATTAGATAGGTGTGATTTAGACTCTCTCGCTTTTAGTTCACTGTCTTGGAAGCCACCTATCATTTCACTTCCTACTGGCATCTACTGTCAGGAAATTTAAAAGAAAAATATTAGGGAGTAAGTGTATGCTGAACTCCATTTCCTTGAGACTATAAACATACAGTACTTTCAGAACTAATGCTGTGCACAGCATTGTCACACTGGCCAGTACCAAGAGCACTGATGCATGTATAACTGTGTAAAAAAATAAACATTAATTCAAAGTACCTGCTAGTTAATACATTTGGAATTTATTTTCGCCATTTTCTTCTTAATGGCATTGCTTCTGAGTGAACTCTGCAGCTTGGCTTGGCTGCTTGTGGACTTTGGATAAGGATTTTGATTAAATGAATGTAATAAATACACCTTTGTGGTTGTGATTCTGTTGGTTCTGGAAGACTTACCTGATAATTTTTACTAGTAACCACTTGCTGCCTTGAAGAAGGTGTTTTCAGAGATGGGACCATCTGTGGTTGAGGTTTGTACGTGGTGCAGCAGTGTCTGTCCTGTAATTTCCTTGGATCCGTTGTTAAGTAGGTCCCTGCTGAGGGAGCTGGTCGAAGGCTGTTCAGGGGCACCTCTTGTTCTGGGGCTGGTTGGTGACTCAGCTGTCACACCTCTTGTGAGGTAGGTGACAGGCTCTGTGGGGTGGTGCTGTACTGGTTTGCATCTGGGCTAGCGCAGGGGCATTCATGACTGAGGTTATTTATACTTTTCCTCTTGTATCTGTGTTAATTGTTCCTGTTGTGCTCAACAAACCCTAAGTTCTTTTGGTTTAATTAGACAGACAAGTGTTCCCTCCCCACCTCCCCCTGAGATTGCCTCTGCCTTGTTTTTCTGCTTAATACTAAAGCAAAGGTGTTAAGTTTATCCTTCTTTACGACTAGGGGAAACTCAGCTGAAAGCATCTAGGCTGTTTGATGCAGATAAATGGCTGTTTCTTCCATAAAGAAACAACATTGGCAGCTTGTCTTGTGCTGGATTCACATGCTTTTTGGGGTGAAGAAAGAAATTGGATAAGTAATTTGGTTTGTTTAAATGCTGATATCTTTGCAATCTATTAAGAGGATGATGTCATTAATGAGTGTTTGTATGTATTTTAAACAGATGGTGTCTGTTAAATCTGTAATGGTAGAAGTTTCTGGTTCTCTCACCTTCAGCTCTGTTTTAGAGGCAAGAGTGTAGTAGGTGAAGGTTGGTGATGGGAAAGACAAGATAGATACCTTCTACCAGAACCCTGATTTCATTATTTTTGGTACTAACTTCATGAAAGGTTGAACACTGTTCCCTGCAATGGAATAAGATGATATAGATGATAATTACGATGAACTTTTTGGTTTTGGGTCCGTTCCATTTCCCCCCCCCTCCCCCACCCCTGAGCAAGTGAAGCCATTTTTGGTCAACAAGCTTTGAAAATGGCTAAAGGACCAACAGTGTTGTCATGATTGAATAGTGGAAGTTCTGTCTAAGTTCTTGTTTGGATTTCTTTGTGGTTTACACCTATCCCTGTTTCTAAAGTTTTAACATAAGCATTCCTTTAAGTTCCCTTCTGGATATTTTTCTGTATAAATTTAGTCAATTCGCAGTTGTTTTTGTTAATACCACATTTTCAGTATAACATGCAGTTTAATGATTGAATGATTTAAATTTGGATATTGTCCTGTGACCTCCTTTACAGTTACAAATCTTCTACTTAATTTTTCAAGCCAGAGAAGTATGGGAGGAAGAACTGAGAAGAACAAAGTTCAGATCCAGTGCATGCCTGCTGACAGACATATCTAAGTGCAGCACTCTTCTCCTGGTAGTCTAGAATTGCTATCCCAAAATGTGTATGTGTTATTTGACCTAGCAGTAATGATACTGAAAAATACCCTGCTGGAGTCATCCAGCTGACCCTGATGTGTTTTGCTCTGAGCAAGTGTTGAGTAGCAGCGTGTAATATCGAGCCCCATAACACTAGGCCTGCTTGCTGTCCTACCGCTGTCACAACACCCGAGCAGCAGTGTGCAGAGTGCCATGTCAAAAACCTCTTCACATGTGTTAAAAGCTTTTATTTTCTTCCTGTTGTTGGTAGATAAATTTACCTGCATTTTCACACAGAGTTGGACGGGGAGGTTAGAGGAAGGATGTTTTCCTTTGTTTTCCACCAAAGCCTACACACAGACTTCAGGCTGGAACTCTGACCTGGAGGAAGCCCAAAGGCTCTAAAATGAGATGATGTGACAGTGCTCAAGATGTTTCTTCTGAGAATTGCTTGTATCATGCTTCTATCAGAATTGCAAAACTGAAGTAATACATGGAGAAAAAATGTCAAGAGTGAATTAATTCAAGTCTTCTTGGAAAAAAAAATAATATATTTTCAAAGCAAATTTGGTCCAGATTCCTCAAAGTCACTTAGTGTTGGTGCCTGGGAAGGTAACAAGGCCAGAAATGTTTTTCGTTGTTTTGCAGTCCTAAAGGTGGGTAGTGACTACCAGTGATGTGCTAAAAACTTAGCTTGAAATAATATGGGAGAGCAGATGGGCATAGGAGTTGATTTCAAAATGCACAGGCCTTTCTTCAGGCAGCATGCTGCGTGGAGCAGCCAACCTGCTCCTGGTTTATAGCATCTTGATGACATTCCTTAGCTTTATTTTTCAGCTGTAATTGCAACCTGCATTCCATGTCTTTAGAACATAGGCACTATATCTGATCTGCTACAGATTGCTTTCTTGTTCCCCATGGATTTGGTGTTGAATTATTTTCAGAACTAAACTACTGTATCAGGTTTTTAGCAAAAGCTGTAGAAGTAAGTGAAATGGAGAAGAAAACAGGCATAAAATTTTTCACTTTTTTTCATATTAAAAATATATTTCCTTTGATAAGTCTGTAACTGAACTGAAACAGAAAATGGTTTTTTTTTGAATTATTATGAACACTGCACAGAATGCTCTACTCTGTGGATACTACATTGATGTATCAAGCAAAGTGTTGACCTACAGGCATTCTGAGACTTCCCTTAATTGCAGAATAACAGGCTTACTAAACATATGAATTAAAAATAAGGCTCAGAGTTGTAATTCAGATCAGATTTGCTTCTTGTTTTGTTTTTCCCAAATCAGATAGCTGTTGGAGCTCGCTTTGTCATAATCCCTCAGCCAGCTTTACTGATGTAGGCTGAAAAGTGGAAAAAAGATTAACCCAGCTCATAAATGAGTAGCTTTCTCATATTCTCCGACTCATCCCTGCCGGCTTAGCAGGTGATGGATTCCAACGTTTTCAAGGATAAGGTCTGCTTGCTGCTCTAAGAGCAGCTGTGTGGCTGTGCCTGGGTGATTCTACTGTGGATGAGCTTTCCTGCAGTAATGGGGGGGGGCAAGATGGAGGAGGGAGAGGAACTGGATTATTTAACTTGTTACTGTTTTTCTTCCCTATCAACAGATAGAGATGTATCTAGGAGCCCTTTTCAGGTCCTAATAGTTATGCCCAGGAACCATGGATATTACTTCACTTCTGTGGAATCTGGTTCTGAGTACATTTGTGGAAAGAGTTGTCCTATTCTGTGGCTTGAACTTGATAAAACAGCTGTTTGCTTATGGGCTTTAAAACAGAATCAGACCCATTAAAAATTAATTTAAAGGAAGTTTTCTTATATACTTGGTAGAATTTAGCAACATAATCCAGAGATGTAAGAGAACAATTCATGTGGTATAGTTCTTCCATAAGGGCGGAAGCTCTAATTGCCTGGGAATATTCCCAAATAATCACTTTAAGTTCTCTTGTTAATGTTATGAAACAGGATACACTGTCAGAAAACCTTGCAAGGACCTCCTGTGACAGCCATGTAGCAAGAGACAATGCAACAAGAGTTTCTCCTTTATTAATGCACAAATGGATCCTTTCAGCTTTAAAGAATTGTGGAATTTAATTCTGATTGTATCAATTCAGTTACTCTTTTTGGTGGCCTTTGGTTTTCATAAGTGACTGGCCTTTCAGGAGGATTGTAAAATTAGCTGAAGAGAGGGAGCTAACTGAAATAGGATTTTGGGTATATTAACAAGTCAGAAGTAAACTCCAAGAGTTTTCTTTGAGGTAGAAAAACCTTTTAAGAATGACAGAATGTGTTAGAGAAACCACTTGAAAGTTGGTAGCATGTAGCTGGACGCTCTGAAATGTTTTAAGTTTTATACAGGTTGTTGACATTTTAAATGATAAATTAAGATTTAAATTTGAACCTAAATATGAGTAATGGAAAACTCTTAATTGATTTCACAGTGTGAACCCAGTTTTGTGTTCTTGTTTCTGGTGATAGCTCATGTGCCTTTTCAACACCCAAATGCTTTGTATTTAGGTGTGCCTGAGCTGGCAATCTGGGAATGGCAAAGTGAGGTCTGATTTTGTTTCCTTCAATAAACGTTCTTGTAGAATGTCATTAAAAAATGTCATAATAATATAGAAAAAATGGTCTTGTAGCTGAATTAACTAAAGTATTAGAATTCTGCTAAAAAAGGGCAAAAATGTAGAATTCCTGAAGCACAGCAGTGCTGAGGTAAAGCTTTGTTGAGTTTTCAGAGCTGCACTATGCTAGTCTGTTCTGTATCTGCTGATGCTTTAGCTCTGTAATTGTTGCCATGTATCTCTTCTAATTTTTAATATAATGAGCTACAGCTACATGCTTAGTTTACCAAGCTTGTGTTTTTGTGGAGAAGACTGTTTAGGGAGCCTAAGCAACGGTCCTAAAAACTGCAGAAATTGAATTAATTTACTGATAAGTTCCTGGAGGAGCCATGGACATATATTTGGGATATGCACTACCAGATGAGGTTGCTGGACAGCAGCAGCAGCAGCAGAGTGAACCTGGGGTGGTTGTGCTGGTGTGTGGAACAGTTCACTGCTGCTGCCAGTGTTGTGAACCAAGCAATGAAGTTGAAGCTGATTTTTTGGTCTTCTTACACATCACTGTGGTAGCAGAGCACTGCCAGTGACAGAGGTGCTGACACAGCTGGGTTTGCTGTGCCTCACTCCTGGGAGAGGGGAGCTCACTGCTGGTGAGAGGGATCACAGCTCAATTGGGAATGACTTCTGCTGTGACTTTCAGAACAGCAGAAATGGGCACTGTTAGTCAGTTGAGCCATTTTAGGGGTTTGTTTATGGTTTTGGTCCTTAAAAGTGTTTATGACACACTTAATAGGAGCAAACAAAGGCAGTGGAGAACCTTGAACCAAGCTTACTGACAGAATCCTGTGGAACACGCTGAGGTTTGTTGTGATGGTGGAGTTTGGTACCTCAGGATACACTTCTGAAAATGTGGATTTGGAAGGGCTTAGGTATATAACCCAGATTTTAGTACTGTTTACCATCCAGTATACTCTGCTAAACAAAATCATAATGAACTCTGAAGAAATTTACAGACTAGATGTGATTTATTTTTTTTGTATGTACAGAATGGGCACTAGAAATTTTAATTCCAGTAATTTTGCTCTCGCTTGATGCTTCTTCCGGTAAACGAACACATATTTTTGTCAGGGTGAGACTAAAATGCTGATGAATCAATTTGATTTCATAGTCTGTTTCTCAGTTTTATTTAGAGAATACTTATAGAAAATATTTAAGTGTCTCCTGAAGGAAATATGAACACAGTCATAGAAATACGTACAAGCCAAGGTGTATCATTTATTGGCATGACATACCATGAGCTGAGCGGAATCTCTTGCCTAAGAGTGATTATTTTTTCCCTACCTCATTGCTGTGACTGAGTGTGTAGCTACTTGGATACCTCCTGTAGAGCTGTGTCAGCTAACAAATGGAGCTGAACTTGTTTCATTTTGCTGTTGGTGCATTTATGAATCATTTGCAGGTCTCAAATTAAGTTATTGTGAAGTTCTCCAGTAATCTAGGAAGCACTTGAAGCACAGATACCCATCAGTGGAAGAATGCAGTGTTTGAAGGCAGGAAGCAGCAGGGTGTATTGAATCCTCAGTCACCCCAGGGAAGAGCGTGTTCCTGTCGGTGCCAGGCCAGTGGTGCCTGCTGCCAGCGTGGTGTGGGGCTGGCAGGGTGCCCTGCTTGTGGCCAGCTGCCCAAGGGGTGTGTGCTGCCCAGGTGGCACTGGCTCTGCAACTGAGCATGTCCTCAGTGTGGTGAAGCTCAGGAATCTCTGAGGAGTGATGGTCAGACATGAAGAAACAGGGGGTCCCATTTATTTTATTTTATTTTTTCAAATAAGGTGAGATGAATCTGAACTGTACTGTTTTCACCTTCCCTTACAGGAGAGGGTTCTTCTGCTTTTCAGGTATTTCTGCTCAGTTTGTTGCTCTTCATCAATAATTCTCTGCGCTTTAGAAGCTTGTGCAGGGAAAAATTCTGGCCTGTGATGATTCTTGGCTGTCTCTTTTAAAATTAATTTCTTTTTAACGATTATGCTTTAGTATTCCACTCTCTAGTCCTGCAGCACCGAAGGATTGAATTAGGTCTGCTCTTCTTACTGCTCTGACGTTTCTACCAGTCCTCAATATAAAAGCTGGTCTGTAGCTGGGTAGAAAGGTGGGCAGCTGGGATGAGGTGCAGCTGCCTGCTAAGGATCTGCTGCTGTTAGTGGAGCTGAGCAGTGCGTTTTGTAAGGAAGGGTTTGTGTTGTGTTGAAAACCGTGCAGGATTTGTGTTGCTAGGAGGAGTGAGAGGTGCCCATTGCATGTGTCGTACCTGTGCCAGTGACAGGCGTTCTGCCAGCTCCCAGTTTCAAAAGGCTTACAAAGACACCTGATCTTACACCTGTAGCCCTCTGTTGCTGTCCTTATGCAGAGGTTTGCCACTTTGTATA
This sequence comes from Parus major, assembly GCF_001522545.3. NCBI lineage: Eukaryota > Metazoa > Chordata > Aves > Passeriformes > Paridae > Parus > Parus major. Next base: position 9,411,638 of record NC_031787.1, read on the forward strand.
TGCAGACTATTGATAGGGAACCAGATAGGTTTTAAGTTAGAAACTAAGACTTGGAGAAGTAGGTATTAATAAAAGGCACGTGCATGTTCACACTTAATTAGTAGCTGTTACTCCATGGGTGGCTAAGTTCAGTGTGCTTCTTCCTGTATTTAATAGTGGACAAAGTAAAATTCTTGTGCATACACCTTTTTCTTCAAAAGATCTAACTCTTGTCATGACACTACCTTAAGATGCTGATACAAGGTGGCCAGTGTCTGTTGCTTTTGTTCCCCAGGGTTCCCCCAGGGTTCCCCCAGAGCCCCAGCTGCCTCTCTTGGCTGAGCTGTTTGGGGTAACACGGTGGTGGCTGATAGGTGATGGAGGAGGACTGGTTAGTCTTGCTTCACTGAAGCCTCTATGTCAAAAAGTCTGCTCCAGCTGAAAGAGAGGTAGTGCACATAGTGGCACAGGTGTGTAATTAATGGTGGTCCTTTTGGGCTTTTGGGTTTGGACACTTGTTTGAGTGGGTTTGTGGTGGGGGGTTTTTTGTTTGTTTTGGTTTTTGTTTGCACTGGGCTTTGTTTTTGTTTTGTTCTGTTTTCCTCTACGAAGGAGCCAGTCCTAAAAATACTTTGCCTTCTCTTCAGGTGGCTTTGTAGTTAAAAGTCAAGAATGCTGAGCAGGGTGCTTGGAAGAGACCCTTTCTGGAGGAGCGAGATGCTGTAGATCAGTTGGTTGGTGCCTTTGGCTCGGCTGTTATTTGCTAATAGCAGGAGTAGCTGTTTTGCCCTGTAGCTGTTGGAATTTATCTAGTTATAGGATCTGTTTCTCACTAACAATTCAGAGCTAGGTTGTGGAGCAGCCCAGGTGTTGGGAAGTGGATATAGGATATGGAGAAGCTTGGGGTTACTTTACATTTGACAGGGAAAAGGCATTTCTAAATAGGTGACATGTGAAGGATGGCCGTACAAATACAATTGCTGTTATTTTTAGACAAGTGCTGTAGTTGCTTCTCCTGGATGCCACAACAAAATTGATGAGATATCGGGATTTTTAGTGGAGTCAGTACGCTGGCACTGGATTTTCTAGGCATTCACTGCCTAGTGGGGGTTCATAACACAAAGCCCACGTTCAGGTTTTCCCCTGGCAGCCCTAGAGGCAGGTTTTGGACGTTTTGCGTGCGTTGTGCTGCCGTGTGTTCGGCAGTGCCGTGCCCGATCCGCCGCCCCGCCGTGCCCGAGGCTCAGCAGCGGCTGTCCCGCGGCGCGCCCTCTGCAGGGCGCCTGTCGGCACAGCAGCACCTTACTGATAACTGAATTTCCCTTCATTTGCGTGTGCTACTCTGCTTTGCACTGAGCACCGGACATCTCTTGACACCCAGCTGTCTCTTTACCTGGCATGAATTAGGTATAGGACAAGAGGAAGTGAAATGCTTGCTTCTGTTCTCTGAAAGGGTGCAGCTTGTGCTGTAAGTTTTCAGCTGGATTGTTTCTGAAATAGCTGTTGGGGAAGTGGTTAGACTGATTAAATGAGGCATTGCCTGTTCAGAGTGTTCTTATCCTAACTGGCTTGCAGGGCAGTATTATGGTGTGCAGCATTTAACGTGGAAGATCCACCTGCAGGGTGGAAACAAGCAACTTGCAGCTTAAGCTCATTTTGAAGCAGACAGCAGGGCCTAGATAGGTTTAGAAGGAAGCCTCTGATCCCCTGTGATGAATAAGTAGCCATTAATGATACCAGCTTAGTATTTTCCTTACTTTTTTCATAGCAGGCTATTGTTTAAAGGAGGCTCCTTACTGAAATTTTTATTGAGCTGTGATACTGAAGTCAGTGTACCTGTGTGTCTAGGGAGTGGCAGAGGTGAGGCAGCAGGTGCATGCAGTCCTCAAGGAGTTGGTCAGAAGTTTACAAACCCACCTGCTGTCTCTGAGCCTGTGTGTGTTGCCTCAGTTTATCTCAGTGCTGAAGGCAGGTTGGTCAGTCAGACTTGCTGAGCAGCCTGAATGAATGACGAGTTCTGTACAGAACCTGCCAGGTGTGCAAGAAGTGCCATTTCAGCACTTTCCCATGATTGTGGTGCTCACAAGGTCCCTGCAGTGCAGAAGGCAAAGGCAGTGCTGACAACGTGGGTTTGGTGATGTCACTGTGCCAGAGGTTGAAGCTGCCCAGTTGAAGCAGGTTGTGCACTGGGAATGCTGTAGTTCATGTTTCTGAATCAAAGGATACTAAGGAGCTGTGTTTTGGAAAAGCACGACTCTACTGACTTGAACTATCTCGAGCATGTTGGATTTCAGCCATATCCTGAATTGGCTGGCACTGCTAGAGGTGTTGTGATCTCCACTCCACTGCCTGAGCCCATCTGCAGTAATGGGTCCATGGCAGCTCTTCCCATGTTAATGGTGCCACTCAGATAAGATTGGAGGACTCTTCAAAAATTTGCTGTGCCCTAAGCGTGGGCAACAGGAAGTATTAACTCTAGGTAAACTACATTAACATGTGACTGAAAAGAAAACAAGTATTGTCTCTTACTCAGAGGTTCTTTGGACCTTCCTCAGGTGGTGGTACTGGGGTGGGAAAAGTCATTTGTTTGCTACAGTTGTGTAGCACTGAAGCTGCAAGGCCCCCATGCTGGGCTAGAGCCAGAGTCTTTAAAGAAGCTGTTTGGATAAATCTTAAGGAAGCTGCCTGAGGAATGCTTGTTTCAAGGAAACAAATGATCTCTCTTTCCTTGTAGATGGATTGAATCTTCTGTGTTGAATGCCTCTGGATTTCCTATTGGATTTCACATTTGGAGAAATACTTGTGATTTAAGCCACTGTGGCAGACTGAATTGTGGATCCTGGGTTCCCAAGACTTGAGCTCTTGAGGAGAAGCCACTGCTTGATCACGTTAACCTGACATCTCAGCCACGATGGTGCTGTCACAAAGGCAACGAGATGAACTGTAAGGGATTATTATTTTTAAGTTTGTGTTGCATTTTCATTAAACTTCATTTATTAGCATTTGTTTCCAAATAGATCTTAGAGTGTCTCTGTTCACATGCCCTTTAAGTACTGTGTATTGTGATTTGGATCTCTCTATTCTTTAGTTTTGATAGAACTGCTGGTATTTGAAACTAGAATTGGAAAATGATGAAAAATATAATTTCAAAGATGGTTTAAAAATGGATTATTCAATTTCCAGTAAGCCCATTGCAATATGAGCTGCAGTTTGTGAATTCTACATTTATCTTGAGTAAATTCTGGAAATTTTTTGCTTGGAATGTAGACAAGGATCTGATCAGAATGTGCTATGTTGTGATGACAATCTTTCTCTGACTCCTTAAATTGTATTTAAAATGTTGTTTTGTAGAAATCGAGCGATAGCAGATTACCTCCGTTCCAATGGCTACGAGGAGGCATATTCAGTTTTTAAAAAGGAAGCTGAATTAGATGTGGTGAGTTCAAACAAGATTTTTATCTATATTTTAATTTAGAAGTCTGTCAGTTTTATGGCATCTGCATCTGTTCTGAACCTGTGTGTCTGTTACCTACGTGATAGCTCAGACAGTTTCAGAACTGGAGGTGATGAGCTCACACAGCTTATTGCCTTGCTAGAAAAGGGAAAAATATCATTGGGTGAGTTGGCCATTTCTAAGCAAATTTGTGACCAGATTTGTGCAGCTTTGGAGGCTGACTTCACTGGGAACCTTTGAGAAACAAGAAGACAAAACCAAATTATTTTTGTCCTCTGCTTTATCATACAAGAGCCAATGTTGGAAGATTCTTTTCAGATTTGAGTTGGGTCAGGAGTTAAGTCATTGCCTGAGTCTGTTGCACACCTCTTGGGTAACCATGTAGTAGGGAGGGCAGGCTGAAACAGTTGGTAGAAGTTCATCATCCAGTAAGGCCAGATTGGACAGACTTGGAGCAGCCTGGTCTAGTGGAAGGTGTTCCCCTCTGGCACGGGGGTGGAACAAAATGCGATTCAAGGTCTCTTCCAGCCCAAACCAGTCCGTGATTCTGTGACAGTGTGACCAGCTTTGGTAAGCAGCTCTGTTTGCTTAGACTGTACAGGTGCCAGTGACTCAGACCAGTCATTTCTTGCAACTGCATTGTGTTGATTTGCCTTTGTCACAGATGATTTGGTATAATTTCTAACTTTGCCACCTATTAGCATAGGAAAGTGTGCATTTCATATGGCTACAGCTGGATTGAGTAGTAAACTTCTGTGTGCTGGATAAATCCTTGCCTTTTTATTACATATCTTGCATTATTCTTTTTCCAAAATGCTTGAAGTTTGACTTAATTTCTCCAATTTGCTACTAGTATTGCATAAATAAGTAGAAATGACAAATCGAAATACCATACTTATAATTGAAAATTCTAATATTATTCCCCTATCTGCCTTATCTATCAACCTAATTTAGCCTCCTCTTCCCAAAGCTTAGGAAAGCAATCTAAATAGGTTAGATGGTCCTGAGGGAAAGAGAAAATGCAGTTGCTAAAAGTTTCACGACTTTTATGCAAGAAAATCTGAATTAGAGTGGGCTATACTAAAATGGAAAAAAAAAGGTAAAGGCTGAAATTATTTGAGTAAATTGGAAGGATTGATGTGTAGCTCTACAAAGAGAGATTTAATTTTTGTATGGATTATTCATGCAGATAACTCCAGCTTTTACCATTGCCCCCCTATAGCAGTAGATTAATTTCTGTCTCTCACCAAGTTAGCCAGTCCTCAGAGCTTTTATCTTCCATGGAGTAAGCTGTGGCATGGTTATTTTCTGATGTTTGTTATCTTCATCCCATTTAGGATTATTGTAGCATGAGACTGTAATTTTGTCATGGAAAGAAAATGCAGCATTTAGTTACTTCTGCGTCTCTGATGTTTGTTTTTCTGTGTTGCTTTTCTTCCTCTTTCTTTAAATGCTTCTTCTCAGAATGAAGAGTTAGATAAGAAGTATGCTGGACTTCTGGAAAAAAAATGGACATCTGTTATAAGATTACAAAAGAAGGTAAGTAGGTATCTGCTGGATGTACATGTATAAAAAGTTAGCACAGAAAGCATTCAGCACTGAACAGGCGTGCACAGTCCTGAAGCTGGAGAGGCAAGAGGTGCCTTGAGGCAGTTGGTGAGTAGGGAGGTGGAATTGCTGTGTGCAGAGGGTCAGGCTGGACTAGAACAGAGGAAAAATCAGTGCTGCCTGTTGTCTTTGGCCATGGCCCTAGAGGGAAGGAGCCATTAGCTCCAGTGCATTCCAGTGCGGAATTGTGCTGCAAGTGGAGAGTACAAAACTCTTTTTAGTCATGCTTCAGTGGCTCAAGAGTGTATTAAAAGCAAAAATCCCCTAAAATCAGTGTGTTAACAATGAAGTCCTATCCCTTGTGCAGGTTAATACAGCGGGGGTTTATTAGCCCTGCAGTGTTTCTGTTGTTGGTTAATATGTGTGCTATCTCCAACAGGACACAGAATTCCTGCCACAGTAGCATTCCTTTGTGTTAGCACAATCTTCTTCGGTAGTTTGGCATGATGGTAATTCAGATGTATTTGTACAGTGTGTGAGTAAAGGGGTTTTTGTAGAACTTTTTTTTCCTGTGAAAATACTTGGGAATTTGAAAAGACTAAATTATTAATGATTAAATTATTAAGAATTAACTATAAATTATTAAAGAATAAACGATAAGTGATTTAATTCAGGTTTGATTTTTAAAACCAGTGCTACTGAGTGTTGGTAATCAGTTTTGGTCCATGCAGTCTTTGCTTTACTCTGAGTTTTGGAGTCAGTTGTTATTTGGATTACTACTGCAGGAAGGTGAATTAGATCTTGTATAAAACTGGAAATGAAAAGTCTCTTTAAAATTCATACATTCAGGTAATGGAATTAGAATCGAAGCTGAATGAAGCAAAAGAAGAATTTACATCAGGTGGACCTCTTGGTCAGAAACGAGACCCTAAGGAGTGGATTCCTCGTCCTCCAGAGAAGTATGCATTGAGTGGGCACAGGAGTCCTGTCACTCGAGTCATTTTCCATCCAGTTTTCAGTGTTATGGTCTCTGCTTCAGAGGATGCCACAATAAAGGTATGTGTGTGCTCCAGACACTGGCTGTGGAATAGGTGACATCAATACAGTGAAACTTGTTCTCCTGCTGGGTTTATAATGCTTAAAGTTAGCTGAAAAGCAGTTTTCAATATGCATTAATTCAGTTAATTTGTAAGTAACAAAATTACATAGCAGTAGAGAAAAATAAATGTCTCTTTAAGCTTTTTAGGGCTGTCTGTCTCTTGCTTGATTAATTATTGAACAAGATGTCAGACTGGCCTGCAGAGAGCAAATATGGGGCTGGAGAATACAAAGAGTAATGGGCTGCTGCTAACAGGTTGTTTGTTCCCTTGTCAGGTGTGGGATTATGAGACAGGAGACTTTGAGCGCACCCTGAAGGGTCACACAGACTCTGTGCAAGATATTTCCTTTGACCACACTGGCAAACTCTTGGCCTCCTGTTCTGCTGATATGACCATTAAGCTATGGGATTTCCAGGGCTTTGAGTGCATCAGAACTATGCATGGTAAGGTATAAAGGGATTGATTTAGCAGTCTGTGAAGTGAAGAGTTGGTTTTGTTTTGTTTTTTTTTAAATCCAGGAAAACTGCTGATGTGGAAAGGGGTCATAGACCAGAGTATTTTCCAAAAGAAAAAGGGGGGATATAGTTTGATGCTTTGAGTGCTCTGTAAATACAAGCAGTGTTTATGGAATGAAATAGCATCTTAAATCTACTGTGCATGATGGTGTGGGAAGCATCCCACATAATGGTGCTGAGGGATTCAGAGGGATTTTATCTTTAAATATTAAATGCTTGCTAGACGATAAAACTGCCTTCAAATCAGTGAAAGATTCCTTCCTTCAGCCCCCTCTGTTCCAGATGCAGGGCTACTGGAAGGGAGGAATCAGTGCCAGAGGAGTTGTGGCTGCTCCATGCAGGGTCTGGCTGCGTGTGTTCGATCACATGGGAATGCTGCCTTTGCACTGGGTTTGAAAAGCCATAGGAAAAATGAGAAAGTACAACAACCACAGCTATAAGATTCTAATATTGACAGCAAATGCTTTTTATAGTCTTATGTAAGAGCTTTTTTCTTGCTTTTAGGATCATCTTTTAGAAGTGGTATGTAGAAATAGACACCCACCCATAGATACACACAAGTAAACAGAAAGCACCTTTAAGGATGCTCAGTGTCTGGGTTGTGTGGGTTCTAAAAATGTGGATGATTATTTCATAAAACCTCAAGTTTACATGTAAAGATTAATTAAAACACACACTGCTGCTGTAGCTACTTGACCAAGATAAAATAAAATGGCAAGTCCTGTGTGCTCTATGAAAACCCTGCCAGTGCCACTTAAGAAAGGTTTTATTTTGTTTTTAGGTCATGATCATAATGTTTCTTCAGTAGCCATCATGCCCAATGGAGATCATATAGTTTCTGCCTCAAGGGATAAAACTATCAAAATGTGGGAAGTCCAGACAGGGTAAGTGCACTTGTGAGCAAACAGCACCAGAACAAAAGCGAGGAGAAGCCACTGTGTGTAGAAATGGGACACAGGAATCTGAGTGTCAGCAGGCACTATTTAAATTGAGAAATTATGCGCCGTTTAGAGTACTTCACTGAAGGATTCTGCCACAATCATTAGGCAGAGGAGTTTAGATGTTAATACTGACCAATTAAAGCTAACTGGTTTTGTCTTTCTGGAAGCTATGAGTGTAGATCTCTAGCTCATGACCAATTAGGAAATAAATTCACTGGTTAACCATGAGTTTAAAGAGTGTATCTGTTACTTTTCTGGACACAGATCAAGGTGTGTCCTGACTTTTTTTTTTGTCTTCTTGCTTGTTTCATTTATCAGTTGTTTCTCTAATACCTAAATGACCTCTAAATCTCTACCTGTTCTTGAAATACCTGTTTAATGCAACTAGTAATGTCAGCCTCATTTTCCCCTAAGTTTCCTGCTTTTTACCTTAACAAGTTTTGGTAGCTCTTAGCTGTCACTGCTTTCTTATGTCAGCTTCCATTCCACAAACTGTTTATGGCGTGCTCCATCATCTGCCAGGATAAACATGTCTGTGCTAAAATATTTTATCTTGACCACTGAGATGTTAAGTGTCCTCAGATTTCCAAGGCATGTGCAGTGGGTTGTTGCATCGGTGTTTGAGTGATGCTGTGGTTTTTTGCACAGTTACTGCGTGAAGACTTTCACGGGGCACAGAGAATGGGTGCGCATGGTGCGGCCCAACCAGGATGGCACCTTGATTGCCAGCTGCTCCAATGACCAGACGGTGCGCGTGTGGGTGGTAGCGACAAAGGAGTGCAAAGCTGAGCTCCGAGAGCACGAGCATGTGGTAGAGTGCATTTCCTGGGCTCCTGAGAGCTCCTACTCCACCATATCAGAAGCTACAGGATCAGAGGTAACATTCGCGGGCTGTTACACAAGCGCGCACTGGGAGAACTTTGTCCGTGCTCTGTGTAGCACTACAGCCGCTGAGCTTTGGGCTCAGAGGGCCTGGCAGCTACAGCAGGTGTATGACTACTTTTGTCCAATATCTTGGTGTGCAGCTGAGCCCCGTCTTGGCTTCCCAGGATCCAGCTTTTGTGTTTAGGACCTATCTTTGCAGTAGTGAAAGTGAACTTTGGGGAGATGCTCTGTTCAAGGAGGGGTGAGAGTGGGACCCCCTGTCTTGTATTGCAGCAAAGAAATGTGTTAAGCAGCTTCTCTGGCAGAATGTGAAGATTGTATGGATGCTTAGCAACTGGAAGGTAGAGTGGGGAAGGAGTCAGTCAAGAACACAGAATGAAGCTGCCTGGGTGCAGTGTGCACCAAGGAATCAAACACCAGCTGCTGTGTTTTACTGTACAGCTACTGATGTGAGAAAGCGTTCCTTAACTAATATGAATCCTAGTTTGTGTGATCACAGATACCTCTTCTACTGAGCCTCAAGAAAGGCTTGCTAAAGGCCAGAAGAAATTTCGTTCTAAGGATGTTAAATTGTAGAAGAAGGAACTAGAAATTAACCCCAGTTTCTAGTCAAATCCCTGACCTGGCATTGCTGTTTTGCTCTCCACTTCCAAAGGCTGATGGACAGACACCCCAGGGGAAAAGTAGCCACACTGAACACGGGGACTTGACTAGTGATGGTTTTTACAGGTTATTTCAGTCAAATTTTATTTGAATCTGTAAAAGATCCTTATAATCTTTTAATTATCAGTAATCAAAACGGAAGTCCATGTGTCCCTTCCTGCGGCCGTGCAGGCTCTGCAGTGGTGCCTCCCCTGCCCCCTGCTGGTGAGATCGGGCACAGCCCGCAGGGGAGCACTGTCCCTGCACGCCTGGGGCCGGTGACAGCTTGGCTGGTGGTCACACCGTGCACGGACACACACACAGATCACTTCAGAGTAGGAGGTTTTCAGAAATTCATAACCTTGCTTCATTGCATTTTATGAAGAATGTGAACACAAAGGTGTGTGTGAGCTGTATCCTCGTTTGTCCTGACATGTGGCACTTGAGCTGCATCTGCTGTTAACAGAGGATGTCTTCCAGTAGGCAAGTGTGTATTCAAAGCGTTGCTTGGCTTGTACAATGAGCAGGACAAACAACCATTTCTTTTAAAAAATTGTGTAATTTTCCTAGCATTAGTACCAGTGCCTGTGACCCAGCTTTGTCAGTGTGGGTTTACTCGCTGTAAGCTGTTGTATGATGTGATTTTTGTACTAAGCAATATCACTGGGAAGGGATCTGCTTCATTCCTCCTCTTCTCACTTCCATTCTATGTATACCATAACTTAACCATAATTTTCTGTAGACTAAGAAGAGTGGCAAGCCTGGGCCTTTTCTGCTGTCTGGATCCAGAGACAAGACCATTAAGATGTGGGATATTAGCACTGGCATGTGCCTTATGACACTTGTAAGTCCATTGGTGTTTTTCCTGGCAGTCATAGCTGCATATGAATAACTAGTTTTAATGAAATGTATTATCTTGCTTGTCATGTTTTCAAGAGAAGCCAGAGTTATAATAATGCAAATGCTGGAAATACAGTTTTAATGGCTTCTGTGGTTCAGATCTTGTTGCTAAGAAATGCTATCTCCAAAACCATAGTGTGAATGCAGTACTGTGATGAGTAGCTTGGTTTGTTTTCAGAAATGCTGGTGATGATCTGAATTTTGTCTTTTGTGAAGTATCATGTTGTTGCCACATGTGGGACTTCCTGCAGGCCATAGCCTGCTGTTCCCAGCTCAGATTCTGGCTGGACTGGGTGGTGGTGCTGGGGGTGGAGAGCAGAATTGGTGCAGATCACATGAGGACTGCTGTTTGTTTGCCTTCAAGTACAGGAACTTGCATTGTTGGGAGAACGGATGGGGTGTAATAATAGAAACTGGAGATAAGCTGTGAGATCAGAGAGGTTTCAGGAGTTCAGTGGGGCCGGGCAGGCGTCCCTCAGTGTGCCATAGTGTGAGGTGTGGGCTGCTCAGCTCTCAGCCTGCTGACTGATCTCTCCTTGTGCCCATCAAGGTGGGCCATGATAACTGGGTACGTGGAGTCCTGTTCCATTCTGGGGGAAAGTTTATTTTGAGCTGTGCTGATGACAAGACTCTCCGTGTCTGGGACTTCAAGAACAAGCGATGCATGAAAACCCTCAACGCGCACGAACACTTTGTTACCTCGTTGGGTACGTATTGCTCCCCATGCCAGAGCTGCTGCTTCCCCACTGGCTGCAGCTCAGCACTAGGCTGGCTTTCACCTTGGGGCTCTAGTGCCGCCCTGTGCTCTCTGTGTAGAAGAAATGGACTAGAAATTAACTCCCTATTTCTAGTCAAACCCCCTACCCATGTGAGTTGTAGAGTTGGAGCGTGGTGGATTTTTCCACTTCTGCTGCCAGTGTTGCACATGGATAAGGATGTTAACTGACAGGGAGTTATGGAACCTGTCACTAGAGCCTGCCGGCACCTGGGGAGGGCTCTAGGGTCAGTGCTTGCCCAGCAAAAGGAAAAGAAGGGTGTGCACGACAGTCAGGGAAGAGTTACTTTGCATTCCTGGACATTCCTGGTTGGTGTTACATATCTTGCTAACAGCTTGATACAATTTTGCTACAAAAGTACAGCCAGAAGCTTTGAAATTTAGCCTTTGAGCTGGTAGAATTGTTTTGAAAAAGCAGTGGCATTCAGTGAGAGTAGGAAATGCTGAAGTTCTGGGTTCATTGGTAATGCGAGCTTTTGTCTCCTGGCAGATTTCCACAAGACAGCCCCGTACGTGGTGACTGGGAGTGTAGATCAAACAGTAAAAGTGTGGGAGTGCCGCTGATGGAGTTCACAGTGACCCCTTTTCCTCTGGATGCACTCAGATACCATGGTTACCCATTGAGCTCTGTTTAAATAAATATTGTCCTTTCATGTAAATTATTCTGGATGTAGATTGAGCTTATTAAATGTTACACACAAAGTATTCATGCATGGTGAATCCAAATTGTATACTGTAAATTTACATACGTTGTCTAGAAGTACCATAGGTTTAAGAACATGGGCTGGCATTGGTCACATCAGACCTGAGAAGGCAGAAGTGGGATGATTGGAATAGGGCACTTAACTGAATAGTTGACAGTGTCGTTATGTCGGATAATTATACCTGTTTTTCTTTCTGCTGTCTGTTGGTGCCTGAGTTGGTGACCTCATTTGGGAAAAGTTTTGTAGGGCTCTTTCAGAAATGTGTATCTATGTAACATCACTTAAGTGTGCTTAATAAATCTTCTCTAAGAATACTAGATAATAAGGCTGCATTCAGAATCTTCTGAACCTTATATGTAATTAATGGAAATTAATTAAACTCTGGAATATTTGTCATGAAACATTTGCCAAATCAACAGAAAACACTTGTTTTGGCCTCCTATCGCGCAAGGGTTGGTATATTTATAGAACTGACTGTAAACCTGAAATAAGACAACAAATCTTAGTTGCAGCTGATGTGATAAATGTATTTATTTTTTATTTGGTCATTCAATGGTTAAGCTGTGCTGTTAAACTAAGTTTAAATGGTTTTTTGTTTGGTTTTTTTATTATGCTAGACGAACTTCCAGGAGGAGTTGTCCATCCCACTAGAGTTTAGTGATCCAGTTTCCAGTAGAGCTTCCTCTCCCAAAAGACTGCCATGGTCCAACTTGCTGTTTGCTTTCCATGTTTGTTAGAGATGTGCAATTCCTATTACACAGCAGGAACAAAGGACACTTCCCTCATTCACTGGCAGGAAATTGGGGGTATACAAAAGTTTCTTGGTTTCCTTAGTGCCTCCTTGGACAATGAGGTGGTCCTCACCTTGGCAATGTGGCTCCAGTAAAAACATCCTGGGGTTTGCAGGTGGAGAAAAACCTTGGGCTGCAGCACTGAAATGCTTTAAAGGAAGCACTAAGTATCTTGAGAATCAGCTGACAATGGCAGGTCAGATCCATGCAGGCTTCTAAAAGAAAGATGCCATGAACAAAGCCCACACCCATCTGTGGGAATTACGCTAAACATTAAAACCAAACCCAAATCCTATCAGCAAAACCAGCCCAGCTCACTTATTAGTATTTATGTTGTTTGGTGTACACAATTTTTAATTTGCATATCCCTAAAGTTAGATATTTTGATCTGAAATGAGTGAAAATATTATAAATTATTATTTTAATCAGCATTTTTGTGACAGATTCCATTGTGGATAACCAAGAATTATAATACTTATCAAACTAACCAGGTCTTTTTAAAAATCAGCTTGAAAATTGACAATACAATGAAGTACAAGACTGATGTTTTAACAGATGAATTTGTGCTTTATTTTATTTCTTTGGTTTAATCCATGGCTTTTAAAATGTCCCTTTTAAAGCTGAGAGTCTCTGACCAGCATAGGGTGGGTTGGAGGGCGAACACACTGCACTGGTGAGGGGGAAACTCCCACAGTCAGCCCAGAAGGACCCGTTGTTCTGTGGGCAGAGCTGGATTGGGGTGTGGGATCCTCTGGGAAGCAGTGGAGAAAGTGGAGTTCTGATGTGGGGGTTTTCAGAGCCAGTTTAAGATCCAGGCTAATCTCTAAATCCAGTGATTTCTGTCATTTTCAGTGTGTGTTGCTACATAAGCATGCACTAATAAAGTCTGTTTTGTTTGTTAGCTGCTTGGACTGGAAAAATTTGCTGCTTTTTGTCCTATTGGAGAATTCCAGATACAGAAGTAGTGCATCTTAAATCCCTCCATGCATCTTCAACTGGAAAGTAATAACATCTGTTTAATTCCTGGTAGGACCTAGAAACTTTATTTAAGTCTAAAGCAAACCACCCTCATGTACATAACTCAAACCTGAATGAGAAATTAAAGGTACCTGTGATGTGGAAGTTGTCTACTGCATTTTTTCCCTGTAGCAAAGAAGCATTTACCAGGACACCCAGGCCCAGTGCTGGCAGCAACGTCACTGCTGTGTGAGGCTCAACACTGCTGCTGTGCAGAGTGAGCCTTCTGGGGCAGCAGGGAATGATCTCAGGGATGGTCCCCACTGGACCAAAGCTGAAGCCCTGGTTGGAGGGGAGCCACACCACAGGCATGGGAGTGAGTGGGACACTGTGGGACGTGCTGTGGAACTGGCCCCACTGTTACTGTCAGCTTTTGCTGTGCCTTTGCTGTGATCAGAACTGCAACAGTGAGGTTACTGCGTTGATAATGGACTAAATGCTTCCGAGGGGGCGAGAGGTTCACTGGTGCTTTGGCATTTGCTGACTAAAGCTGGCAGCATGTGTCAGGACCCAGCTCTGGCCTGTTACCAGAGCCACTGCAGATCCCTGGCTTAGCCTAGCCTGGGCCATGCCACACAGGCCAGAAAGTGCAACACTTTTGTGGTTTAGGTAGAAGCTAGAAGTTGATGTTTTGTACCATCTTGCACTTTAGAAGGTGAAACAAACCCATCCTGCTTTTGTGTGTGGTGTGACCAATGTGTGCCCAGGGCACTGAGGAAAGGAAAACAACCCTTGGTTGTGGTAGTGAGTGGGGACTGTGGGCATGGGGTCCCTGCCTCTCCTCTGCCTCTTCCTGTCCATGTGAACTGCCTGAGAAATCACTCCTAGACAGCTCGTGACTCCCCTGAGAGCTGTTTAAAGGGAAAAATATTTTGTTTTCGTAGACAGTGGTGGCTTGGTAATCCTTTAATGATTTGAATATTGCAAATGCTGAGTTGAGTGAAGGAAAAGCGCCCTTGGAGTGAGCTGTTGTGTCCAGCTGTATATAACGTCCGTGTATTAAATCAATACCGAGAGTCCTGTAGCAAGAGCACGTGCGTAGAGGGGTGGGATGGACGGGGGGGAGTGGGGGGGGTCGCGTTGGATTTGCAAGTCACAACTGGCATTAACTGGCCTTTTTATCTTTCCACTGTGTCATATAAGTAGCTGCTTTCCTGTCCTGCCTGTCCCTCAGGCTTCCCCGAGTTCATTCTGAAGAGAAGTTAGCAAAATCCTCACGCTTTAGAGTCGATCCCGACATCGACGTGAAGGCAAATGTCAGATGTTTGTTCGAGTGCTGTTAGAGGTTGCAATTGGAGAGAACAGTTCCCAGGCTGTAGGAGTTAATTGAAGCTATTGACACAAAACAAAATCGGTAAAGGAATGTATATAATACTGCTCTGTGTTTTACAGTAAGATTTGTTGCTCTCAGACTGTGTAAAACAAAATTTATTCATGTTTTCTGCATATTAAAAAAATCTTATTGTACCAATTGGTAAACTATTAAATGCATATAAAACTAGATGTGGTTTTGTTTCCTTGGATGCAAGAATTAAAACTATTTTGCAAAAAGCTATTGGTGTTTCACCCTCAGATTTTGCTCCCACCTGCTTTGCCCTTGCTCTGTTTTTAATTTAACTTGTGCTCACCTGAGGCTACAGGAGGTGGTTTTTTGAGCTGGTTCATAGCAGCTGGAGTAGTGAGAGGTTTTGTTGGTTGCTCTGGTGCAATGAAATGCTGCAGGAAATGTTCTGGTGGGCTAAGCTGGTCTCACAGGTGGGCAGGAGAGCCTTGTGCCTGCACCTGGCACAGGCCAGCCCTTGGTGGGTGTGGTTTGGTTGGATTTTCCCCTTATCTTGACCCTCTGTCTGTACAGGAGCCGCCTTTCACTGCTCCTTGCTCAGTGCTGGAGCTGTTGAGGGCGGTGGCCAAGCGTGTTTGTGGATCCTCGCAGTAACCGCTCTCCGCTTTGAGGCAGCACGGGGGAGCTGGGTACCTGGAAAGCTGAAGGCACTGGGTGGTTCTGGCAACATCTGTTCTGCTAATAGGGTATTGTGCCTGTCTGTGCTTTTGTTTAATTTCTTCCTGTGATTTGGCCCTAATTGTCTCTGGTACTGTTTAGAGATGGGTCAGTGAACTGGAATGGGCACATCTTCATAATGGCAGAGCACAGATGTGCTCAGATGTACTCATGAGCTTGATGTGGGGAAAGAATGAAAGGGCACTCCCACCAGCTGAGGTCTAGTGGGAGCAGCTGGTGGGGGTGGTATGTTGCAGTGGGGAAAGACATGGGATGGACATTTGGAGGAGACCCACTTGCATTTAGGAAAAAAACCTGAATCTGAACTCTGCCAGAGCCAATGTGTGCATGGGCTATCCCATAGCAGCTGACAGGGTGGCACAGAGGTGGATTTTGGGGTGAGGGTTGAAAGGAAAGCCTTTTATGTCCATAAGCAGTGAGTTTGTCACAGGGAGCAAAAGGCAGGTTCAGGTGTGAATTGCCAAGAACAGTTAAATTTAATCTCCCTCCTTAGCTCAGTAATTGTTGCTTGTGCAGCAAGTGCTGCACTGGCAGCAGCTCTGTAGGTGCGAAATTGGTTTGGATCAGCTCTCTCCAGTCCCAATACAGCACTGCTGGGCACTGATTTTTCAGTGGACGTGCCCATTTGAATCAGTTTTTATACTTTTGTTTAAGAACTTGTGAACAGAGTAATAAGAACCCCCAGAACCTGAAAGAGATAGTGAGGTTCAGACAGATGTTGGTAAATGCAGTTATTTACCAGCCTGCATTGCCCTTGGAGCTGCTTAGCTGTGGAGCCTCAGTAGCCAGGACTTGTGTCCTTCAGCTTCATTTCACATGGGTACAGCATCCCCAAGGCTGTATCCCTGCTTCCACACCTCCCCTGGGTTAAGAGGGCAAAGTGACTCCTGTCCCTGAGCACAAATGGATTCTGACAGCAGAGGTTGTGGGTCCTGCCCCCTCTGGGCTAGGGTTGTGACTCTGGTACTGATTTACAGGTTTCAAAGCCTCCAGGTCAGCTGATGCTGTTGTCTCACCCCTGCTCCTACTCACAGGAGTGGTGGCTCCAGTGCTGGTACCAACACCTGCACCCAACAGTAAAGAAACCAAAAAAGTACCTGCAAGAGTTTAAAAAGCTTTTAATGGACTGTAAGACACTAGTAAAAGAAAAATCTTGTAGGAAAGATGCACTGTAGTAATTTATTGATTGCTTTCCAGGAAATGCAGAATTTTTCTAATAAGAGCAAGTTCGTTTGCAGTGAAGACTGTTTTGTTGCCTCCAACACCTCAGAGGCTGCTCCCTCCTTCCCCCCCACCCTGCCCCGAGTTACAAATACCTGTAGGGTCAGACAGGAAACCGAGGGTACAGAGCACAGGGACAGCACTTGGCTCCAAGGGTCAGTAAAAGAAGCAGCGCGGATTAGCACGGGCACGGTTCAGGACAGACAACGCGAGGGAGGGAGAGGCTGGGTGCCGGCAGCGCGGGGCTGCAGCCAGCCCACCGTTCTTACAGCTTGATCTGCTTGGAAAACAGGACATTCAACTCTGTCGGCATCCCAGGGCCTGCAGCAGCCACAGCTTACCTGCTTGAGGACAGTGACAACCCCACAGGATGTGCATGGGAGGGGACAGGAGGATTTCTTAGTAACACTTGCCATTCAGTACCGTCCATTGCCAGCAATGGCAGCTCCCAGCACCAGGCCCAAAACCAGCATGCAAAAACACCAGAGACAAAGGTATTTGCCAGAGGTTTCAGTGCTGGAGGAACTTAAGTTTTTATTTAAACCCCTTCCCCAAAACCTGGTACTTTCTGGTTGTGATTCTGTCAGGTTCAGGGCCCTCAGCTCTGTGTCAACAGCTGCTGTTGCACATGACACCAGATCTCCACTTCTAAATTCTCCTCCCCTTTCTCCTGCCCTTAAATAGGGCTGAGATTCCCTCCTCACGCCCCTCATTCAACAGCATTCCCAGCTCTCCGAGGCACTGGGGTTTCCACTGCAATGGAAATTTGTGCGCTTCTTTAAAGATCAAGCCCTCACTCTTTGGATACAGTATCCCAAGTTACTCAGCTGCAAGCAGAGCAGAGGTGGAACAGTGAATATCATATATATATATCTCTATATATATATATATATCTATATATATCTATCTATCTATATCTTTACCTTGAAAATTAGAATGTGAATGTTACAAAACCCCACTGAATTGCCAAACTGCCAACCAAACATAGAAAAAAATGGTTAAAGGAATCCCATGGCTATATCCTGATGTAGAAAATGCTGTACATCCCCCACTTCCACATGTCACAAGCTTCAGTCATCTCAGCGACACAAATATGGCTGTTCTTAGCACAATCTTGAATAGTGACCGGGGGGAAATCAATCTTTTGGCTTGGAATCCACATTTTACAAGAACGTGGATCAGTGATGGGGCTGGTTCTTTACTGGTTTAGCAAAGCAGTGTCCTTAGTCAACATAAAAATGACCTGAGAAATGTTACATTCCTCCAGACAGTTCATTTGGAATTGATATGTACAAAGTAGAAATAACTGCTGCGCACACACACGACACAGACACACACACACGGCAGGAGGGCCCCGCGCGCCAGGACGGGTCTGTGCTGCCTCCGGCCACTTCCCCTCGCGTGGCAGACACAAGCTTGGGCAGACAGATTACATTGCTCAGATTAGTTCTTTGCATTGTGTATTAATTGTACCAGTGCAATAACATTGTCAAAAAGGAGGAGCTGCTCCAAGGGCAGCTAAGGCCCTGGGCCAGATTCAGAAAAGGGTGGTTTAAACTTTTTTTTTTTTTTTTTTTTTTTTTTTAGCGAGGTACACATTAAGCAGAGCTCTGTGTTAAGGGGATGGCAGTGGAAGGCATGCTTGGCTCAGCCTCTTTCTCCTCCACAGCTTTGTCCTCTGCTTCCAGCTGTTCCCCACTTTTCATGCTTTCCTGGAGCTGCTGGCGTCGCTGCACCTCGGCTTTAAGGTTCTCCAAGTCTTTTTGGCTGAAGGGGAAAGTAGCAAGGGGAGTAGACATTAGACTGGCCATGGGAATGGTGAAGCACCACAACAAGGTCATGTTCAACAGGGGGAACACTCCTTGTACCTCCCTCCCTCACAACTCAGCCCTGGCTGAGCAGGGCTAGGGCCCACTTTGCTGGCTGGGTTTGAACAAAGAGGCACCAGGATCTGCTCCCTCAGTGGGGCTAGGGCAGAGCAGAATGTTCATCTTGCTGATGGCCAGGCAGCCTCCAGCTGCTGATGCTGCATTTTTACCACCAGTGATTATTTACAGCCTTAGAAGAACAGTCCTGGCTCAAGTCATGTATTTCCACCGTCATCCCAATCAAATTTTCAACTAGCAGTAATAAAAGACAATTCATAATAATTAAAAAAACAATCTAAGAGTCCTGCTGTTTACAGTGATCTTTATGCTAATCAAGGCCTTAATTGGGATCTTGGCTAAAACAAACAAATCCTGGGGAGCTGGTTTCTGCTCTCTTGCAAATGAAGACAATACACACTTGATTTTTAAGGGCAGAACCCAGAAGAATCACTGTACCTTAGTGGAATGAAGAGAATTCCATTGATAATGTTCAGCTGCTCCAGGACACTGGCCATACTGGGAGCTGTGAACTACATTGCAAGAGAAAAGTTTTAGGAGTCAGAACCTACTCTGAACTGCTAAGCACATCCCATTACCAAAAGTTGAGAAAATGGCATCATTTACATTATCTACCTCTGTATATCCATAAGCTGGAAAGCACCATCTAGAGATTCCCACCAGTCCCTGTGGGACCTCCTGCTGAACCCTGCAGGACTTCAGTTAAATACATTATGGTGCCAGTTCCAAAATGTCTTGGGTTGTCTACCCTCCTTCAAGTCTTTTAACAAGGGTAAACCCTTTAGTGCTATTTGTATGGGTTTGAGCCTCTTCACTGCCCACAATTCCCTGGACTTTTGATTCAAGGTCCTTGTGCTTTGCCATGAACTCCTCAGGTCCGCTGCCAGTTCTCCACAGGGAGAAGAAAACCCACACACAGAGCACTGTCACACTCTGTCCTCCCTGCAGCTGGAACCCTCTTTCCTGATCTGCTGGGGTACAGTCTGGCAGGGAGAGCACCAATGGCTCAGGCCAGGTACTCTGCCAGGCACCCAGAGGCAGGCAGGAGCTGCTGGGTTTGGTCCAGGAGGGCCATTCATTGCTGCTCCATGTAAGGTAAGACAGCCCCTCTGCACTCCCTGCCCAGCCGCCCCAACCATATCCCTGGAAGGAGAACAAAGCATCTCACAAAAGATGACAGCATTTTTGAGGATGAGGAAACAAGTATTTCTGGGTTGAGCAACCTGCTGCCTGGCAGTGAGTCAGCAGCAGGGCGGGGTTGTGTGCAGATGTGCCAGGCTGTCACCCCAGGAGCTGTCCCTGTACCCCGCTGCTTCCCCAGGCATCCTGCAATGCTGTGCTCCATCCACACCGTTGACACCACACTGTGTCTGAGCCACTGCCCCAGCAAGGGCTTCTGCCTGCGAAGGGACAACTGCTACCCCCTCCTGACAGACCATGCCCCTCAGGAGCAGCTGGACACAACTTGCTGCTGGCACAGCACGATCCCAGCGCTGCAGGTCACCTTCAGTGGCATGATGTTGGCATTGGAGCCATTCTTGTAGATCTCATTCATTGTGCGCTGCAGAGCAACCGCTTGCTGCGTCAAGTATTTCAAGTACTCGGAGCTCTCTTTGGTCTTTTCATGGTGTTCACCGAGCTGATGGGAAATGGGAAAAAAAAAGGGTTCAACATCACAAGTGAGAACAAGACCCAACCCAGGGAACACACCTGGGTGCTGCCAGCTCAGTGTCCCTACAGGAACTCAGCAAAATGGATGTTGACTGCGCCTTGGCATACAAAAACCAGTAAAACAGTTCCTCTGGGAGCCTTCTTATCAACATTTCACATTTTCATCAAGTGGGAATATATTTGCTGGTTGAGCAGCATTCCCTGCACTGGACTCTTCTTACAGGAGCAGCATCCTAGCATCCCCCCACCTGGACCAGTATTCCAGCATTCCCCACACTGGGCTGTGCCCTCAGCTGAGTCACCGCGTGCAGACGTGCTCAGACAGCCCCAGGCTGGGGCAGGAGTTTCACTGAGCAGCAGCCAGGCTGAGAGCTCACTACCAAACCAGTCTGGAGCTGTTATTTGAAGACAAAAGATGGGAAAAAGAAACCAGTTTTTTTCAATCCCCACCAGAACATGGGACCATGCCACAACAAAAGTGCTTGTCCAGCCATGGGAAGAGCACGGACACATTCGCAGGAAGCTGAGCAAAGACTCTTGGCACAGTAGTGGGCAGTTACTGCACAAGGCAGGCAATTCTGCACTGGCCCTACAAGGACTCCCTGGCATCTGCTCAGAACCGTTTGTAGGAAAGGCCTTCTCAAAGCCCAGGCTGGGCACTGGTTTGCAGTGGAACTGCTCAGTTCTGGCCCTGCAGTGACAGCTCATGAGTGCACCGTGGGACCACTCATCACCTGATTCTTGTAGATCGTGTAGCCTTCCTTCTCATGCTGCAGAGCCGACCGGAATTCTGCTTTGCTCTCGTACACTCGGGCAACCAAGTGGTGGCTGAGAGAAGGAAAAGTGTTGTCACTTCTCTGAAGAAGAAACATTTCTGTGTTGCAGTGAGTGTGACTGTGCCATCACACTGGGCTGAAAGTCTTAACACAAGCATGAAAGGAGACTGAATGCAGCACCGTGGGAGTTACTTATTCCGACCCAGCTGAGGATTCAAATACTACACTCATTAAGGTTGGATTTAAGTTGGAATGCTGAGAAGTGATCTACAGGGGTAAAGACTGAGCTGGGCATCTTTTGTCCTGCATCCAGGAAAGCTGAAGGCCACAGCAGTCAAGCAAAGGGAGAGGCGCATCCATGGGAATACCCTGGGTTTGGATTTACTAACTGGAGAGGAAGGCTGCAGCCCTAAGCCCTCAGGCCTGAGTCCCCTGGGCTCTCGCCAGCTGGAAGAGCCGACTTGCCTTGGACTGTTGGCCTTGGTGCTTCTGGAATAAAAAAGAAATTGCTGGGTTGGCAGTGTTTCTCTGTGGGAGGGCACGGGTGTCTCCAGGCATCCCAGTGCCACTGAGGGACAGCTGAAGACTCTCTGGGGCATGAACATTCATCAGCCACTGGAGAACAAGGCAGGCTTTGCAGATGTTTAATCAGCTTGATTTGCAGCCTGATGGAGAACAGATGGCTGCGATGTGGCAGCAAGAACTGGGAGTGGGCCATGCCTGGCTAACACAGCCAGTTCTGCACTGAAGTCAGAGGGCATCCAGCACTGCAGCAGTGGGCACTGGGAGCAGATCCTACAGGTGTCACCAGTCCCAGCTCCCTTGGGAACACACAGAAGCCACTGAGGCTTTTTATTCAAATACAGGACTTTATGACAAAGGACAAAAGCACATTAAATAATTCTCAAAGATCCCTCCCTGAGGGCTGGAAGAATTGAACATGAGCATTTAATGCACTGTCCCTGCCTCCCAGTGCAATTCCCTTACAGGCTCTCCAACCTTTACTCCCCACATACATTTTTCTACCGAGAGTCCACAGGTCATCTTGATAGATTTTTTGAGCAAGCAGCATCACAGCAGATACCACAATTAACATTCAGAACAGCTCTCCATCCTTTGAAATAAAAAACTTGGGTACTGCCCCATGACCTTGGCTCTGGGACAAGACTGAATATCCAGTTCTCAAGCCCAGCTGCTCCCATGCAAGTACTGGGTGACTGTGCTTGCTCTGACAGCAGTGACCCAGCCCAGCACCCCACCCTGCCTCACCTCAGAGCAACCTTCAGAGACTTGGAGCCGTGATACTTGGAGCTGATGGCCAAGGCGTTCTCCAGGAACCGGAGGGACAGGTCATACTCCATGACCCCATGGAGCACCAGGCCAATGTTGTTCTGTACAGAGAAGCCAAGCAGGCATTAGGAAAGACACACTGACACTACAGTTCCTGCTCTGTGAGCAGTGGGACCCCACAGGTGTGTCACTGCCAGAAGGGCTGCAGGCCCTGGCCACGTCCCTGCAGCAGTAACACGTGACAGGGACATCAATAAACTCTTTTACGTTCTTGTTCCACTGGCATAAACTGGAGCTTTCCTAAGGATTAGAAAGTGCTCAAACCCCACCTGCAGAATCCCAGTGCACAGCTCAGCACAGAGGCTGACCCTCCCAAGTGAAAGGGTTAAACTCGTTTTTTCCTTCATCTGATGGTACCAATCAGTAATTACCCAGGGAGGAAAAGCACTGCCTAAATACACTGCCTAAATATTTGTTTTTAATGGCCATCATGTGGGCATCTTAAAGGCCAAGAGGTTTCTCAGAGATTAGGAACCTGAAGACTCTTAATTACTTACATCTAAGAGTGCCATTTCTGGGTGATCCTCCCCAAATACCAACAGCATGAGGTAGCGTGCACGGTACAGCAGGTTCAGTGCTGTCGAGAGTTGGCTGTTTGCAAAGCAGTACAGAGCCAGGTGCATCTAGGACAAGAGAAGGGACCCAGCATGAATGTAAAGGAAACTGATCTCTCCTTTCCACTCTTCTTCAGCTGCACATGAATAAAAAGTCTTGCTCACTGATTAAAGAAGGCTTCAGCCACTTTGAAAAGTCCAATCTGCTGGCTGATGCATAGCCCCACTGAGGTGTCCCTGAGGAAGCTGTGTGTTTTATTTCAGTTTCTCTTAACACTCCTTGTGAAAAATTTCCAACCTGACTCGCATATCTGTCATATTCTGACTGTGTTTTGGGGGGGGATTCTATCCTCTTTTTGTTTTTGACATAAGCCCAGGGCCAAAGCCAGGAGAATTAATATATCTAAATAAAGATGCAGCAGACAAACACTAGAAACCTAGGTTAAGCAGGACAAATAATGAACATGCAGGACACACTCAGCTTTTCATTTTGTAGGATCATAAGAGATGATGAAATGGAGAATTCTGGAAAGAAAGCTGCAGAAGAGAGGAAAATGCAACTGTTTTCCAGCTGCAGACATGAACTAAGGCTCCCAGACTGCAGCCAGACCCCTGAGGTGTTGCTGCTCCCCCAGCTCTCCATACTCACATATTCTTGGATGGTGTTGGGGTGTTCGATGCCCAGGACCCTCTCGCTCATTAGCACCGCTTTCTGCTGATTGCTTAAGGCCTGAAGAGAGCAGAACACAACCCCGGGCAAGTCACACCACGCTGTGAGCTTGGGCAAGCATGGCAAAGGAATGAGAGCACTGAGGAGATCCCCACAGAGCCCCTGCTTACCTCTGAGTAATCTCCCATGATATAGTTGAGCCGAGCTAGCAGCCTCAGGCAGGCACAGATTTCTACATGCATAGCACCATACACATTGTTGAACAGGTTTAAGGCTTCATTGATGAGCTCACAGCCCTCCTTCAAGAAACCTGAAAAGAAGGTACACACACACACACACACACATACATACATATATATATATATATATATATATATATACGTATGTATGGATGTATGGATGTATGTAGATAACTCCTAACACTGCTGGAGACAGGAAGTGAGACCAGCAGTGGGATACACAGACACTTGTCACTGCCCTGACCCATTCTTGCTCATTGCTGGTGGCTTTACAGCAGGAGTGTTCCAGATAGTCTGGGAGACCAGGACTCTCTACCAAATCGGGGTTGGCAGGGGTGTCCTGGTGGCCATGCCCCACACACCCTACTCCTCCCATTATCAGTGATCATCCTGAGAGGCAGAGGCACATGGGGGCTGTACCTTGCTGAACTTTTGCTTGCCCACTCTGGAAGAAGTGGAAAGCATCAGAGGCTTTGGGGTTCACATGCTTCACTACAGGGAAGATGTTAAGAATATCCTCTTCTGTGAAAGTGGGCTTGTGCCTGTTGTCAAAGTTGTACTCCTTCAGCAGGATCTGGAGGGACCAAAAAGAGTGGAAGGCACAGTTACCACTTCCATAGGCACTTGGCAAGAAAAAGTGCAAAATTCTAAATGTGGATTCACAGTCAAAACATCTCCTGTACCATGACCTGGGACAGAACTCCCCAAGGTGGCCAGATGTAGGTGTGCACCACCACCTGTGCAAAATGGCACTGTGGTGACAACACTGAAGCTGTGACAGGAGAGCTCGTGCAGTTATACTCCCACAGCCCACAGAGGAGCAGGAAGGCACTGTACTGAGGCCAGCTGTTCTTCCAAGTTTACCCTATGAGGGAACTGGATTAGAAATCTCATTCTCAGAGCTGGGACCTGTATTCCAACATGAACACCACAAAGACCTTTTGGGGCTCATGCTGTGCCTCCAAAACACATTGCACTTGCTCTTCATGCTCCTCAGTACAGAACATAATGGCAAGGGACAGAGGATGTGGATCTCACCTGGACTCCAGTTTTGAGGGAGATTTCACGGAGCAGGGTGATTTTCTGTAGATTATACACTTCAGCTGCTTGGTCAGCATTCTCACTGCAGAAAGCACACACAAGCTTCAGCTCTCAGGGGAGTTTCTGCTCAAGGACATTGCTCCACTGTGGGAACCTGAGGCACAGGTCCCTGTACGGCCAGGTGCTAACTCAAACCAAAGACTAACTGCAGAGTTTGCCCAAGGTCTGTGAAAGTCTACAGAGCACAGCAGTGCTTTTAGAGAAATCCTACATGTGTTCCCAAAGCCCACTGCAGTGTTTGAGCCGAGTACCTTCAGCTCTTGGTGAGGAGCGAGCAGTCCCTGACATGAGGGCATGATCACTGTCCAACTACCAAAAGTTGGTTTATCCAACTAGCCATGGCTTTTCTTCTGGGCCATTTCATTGGTGCTTCCAGTTTAGCACTCACAACGTGGCCCTTCCTTATTCCCCCATCTCTGCTCACATACAGGAGCAGCTGTCCT
This sequence comes from Parus major, assembly GCF_001522545.3. Taxonomy (NCBI): domain Eukaryota; kingdom Metazoa; phylum Chordata; class Aves; order Passeriformes; family Paridae; genus Parus; species Parus major. The sequence continues at coordinate 9,436,820 of NC_031787.1, forward strand.
TTTTTTGGAACAGAAGCTCCCTTCAGCCTAAGTAATTGTTGACCGACAAGTATCTTCTGACTATACTATTTCTGCTTCTCACCTTCTGATACCCTCTGTACCCTAAGGAAAAGCTTCCCTTCCTCCCCTGCTTTTCATGGCTGCCTTTGTGTCATAGGTTTCATCTAATTCAAAATTTCATTTCCCCCTTCCTACTCTTTGCCCAATTTCTTTCCATTAAAGATCTGTGTAAGTCCTGCAAGGGTACAAATTTTATTCAAAAAGAAAACAAATTAGAAAGAGAGGTCCTGTTAAAGAGCAAGAGCTACAGAAGTTTGGTGAATCCAGGGACAAGCCAGGGTCACTTGCTCCACTTACCATTCAAGACTGAAATCAAAATAGTTCTTTGCTTCTGAACAAATATTCTTCCATAGCTCCTGAGGGGTCATGCTGGCCCACGCAGTGTTATCAGCATTTCCAAGGTTCCTGTTTTTCCTTTTCTTATTCTTCTTCTTGGAGACCAGCTCATCAGCTGGAAGATGGGCAATGGGATTTGGGAAGGAGCTCAGAAAACAATTGAGGAAGTGGCTGATGGCAGCGGATAAACCTGACAGCTCCACACCCTACAGGGAGACACCAGAGTCAGTCCACAAGAGGGACAAGAAGCCAGTGTTTACAAGCGGCACAAGGACAGACAGAGTGATGTCAATGTAGGATTAACTATATGCCTATATGTATATATATATGATGTGTGGTTACATTTCGGGCTGCTACCTGGGACAGAGAAAGCAAAGAAGACTTTGGCACTGGAACGAAGCCAGGTGTATTGCTAGGCTGTGTGTCAACAGCTACAAGGACATGTAGTGTTGAGCCAATTAAAAATGTTTCTTAGAAGGGAAAAACAACACTGTTTAAGAGGAAAAGGTATTACAAGGAAAACAAGCTGTGATTTCACTTTTAAAAGCCTCCAACATAATGAGTGAAGATCTGGGGAGGAAAAACACGAATGATTGCTCTCTGAGAAAGCTTTCTTCAAGTGGGAACTTGTTTTGCATTACATACAGGCCTGTACCTATTTCAGTGCTAATGAGCTTGTAGTTCTCATTGCCACACAACCCCCAGGAACTGCCTAATGAGAGGAGAACCCCAAACAGCTCTGTTTGTGGAAAAAAGTCATCAGGGAGGACACATGGAGCAAGAGGTCAGATTGCTGGTCATACCTGGAGGTATGTCTTGAAGATGTGTTTGGCTGATCGAGTGATCAATTCGCTGATTCCAATTTTCTGCCCAAAGAAATAAAGAACAAACTGAGTCCATTGGCAAGAAAATGGAATAATACACTGGGCTTTTGAAATGGTCTTTTAGCAAGATCTGCAGAAGATACACTATTCTCCCTGCAGCACAGAACTGCAAAAGCATTTGACAGCCCTCCTGGAGCCAGTGAAGAGGCCCTGGCACCTCTGTGCTTGGTGCCCACAAGCCAGCACTGCAGTATGGCTCAGCGCAGCTGCAGCAGTGCTTCAGGGGCTGCCACAGCCCAGCCTCTGCCTGCTCCTGGGCAGCCACACTCACAACACTTCAGAATTTGATCCAAAGCCCAGATGTGTCTTAGAGGCTTGAAAAATGCATGGCTGAAAATCCAACTGTGTTACTCTATTACAGTTGGGAATCCCTGAAGCAATTCTCTACCCAAAAGATACTCGCAGTTCCTAACATTATGAAAGCCATTGAGGATTTGGGAGAAAAACTCCCCAGCTACCACTTAGCAGTCCTCCTCCCTCCCCCACTATTTTTGAAGCTGTTTATTTTTAGACAGAGACAACAACTGGCCAAGTGGGAATCTCCTCGGGACAAACAATGCCAGAGTGATTTGAACTGTCTGATGTTGAGCCTGATGCTTACAAAGATGTGATCCAGCTGTGCACGGCCAGGGGTCTTGGTGATGAAGTTGATCACTTTGCCCAGGTAACGCATGTTGATGCCCCTCTGGTGCATGGCCTCAGCCAAGGTTGCCCCATCCATCGGGAGCACCGTGTGATCCAGGCAGTCCTTGACCTGCAGGGTATGTACAGACTTTGGTTACTGAGGACAAACATGAAGGAAAGAACTTCCACTTAAACACACCAGGAGGCAGGACAGGTGTTCCCCAATGCCACTGCAGATACCTCATTACCTGGGGCTGAGGGTCACCCTGGAAGCAGGCTCTGACCCCAAATAAGACTCTTTTGGTGGGTAACACAGGGACCACGATGGTAACAGGCAGGGGGTGGACACCTGCAGTAGCCAGCCCAGCCTGGGCCAGCTCCTTGCCCCTGGGGCCAGTTTCACTCTGTCTCAGCAGGGAAGGAGCAGCACTACACTCTCAGAGGCAGAGGCAAAACAACTCCTGCTTCTGCAAGTAACAGGCTGACCCTTCTTTAAGGGCCTCAGAGTCACTAACTAATTACGATTTCCAATTAAAAGAGACGTGCAGCTGTGCACACATAGCTGATAAGGACAAATGGCACTTGCATGTTAAGTTGTGTTGCAGTGCTGATAAACAGTTGTTTAATTCACGTCATGGAGTAACACCAGCTCCTCTCTGATATGCACAGGACTACAGCAGCTGGTCTACAACCTGCTCTCACACAGGCCTGTGCAGTGTTTTGGGTCTATATAGGAGCATCAAGGACCTTGTAATCAACAATCACTGAGCACTTTTCTGACTCACTCAGCTCCTTTTTTGTTTAAAGACTGAATAGCTGGTTCTGAAGGCTGTGCTGACTATAGAATTAGTGTATTTAGAGTTCAGAAGAAACTTTCCAACAAGGAAAACCCTCTCCTACAAAAGATCCACAACTCTTGGAGTAGAGCTCATGAGTTCTCCCCTGCCAGTTCCAGTGCCTGCTCTGACAGCTGCATTAGCCATCAATTCAGCAAGTGTCCCAAGAAAGGAGAAACTGGGATTTCTTATCTGGCCAGGTGCATGGGTAACATCCAAAATGCTTAAGACTTAAGAGAAGGAGTTTTTAATGACTGCTATTAGTAAAAACAATTTCCCAGTTCACTTCAAATTATTAGTCATTGACTGAGTCACAGCCAGGGTCAGCTAAAACAATAAGCTGTGATAGATGCCCAAGGCTAGGGAGGGTGGCTTATGTAGTCTCTATTGTCCTGAACTCTTCACAAGAGCTTTAATTACCAGTGCCAAAAATTTTTTGTTGGATTGAGGTGATAAAGTTGTGCCATGATGTAAGATGGGAAATGGAAAACCCCTCATGCCCTGTATGCAATGCTCATGCTGTTCCCTGTGGTCCCCCACCAGTGCCAGGGCCTGCAGCTGCTCAGGTGAAGGTGTTGTCCCATAGGTCACTAGCACCACTTCTTGCTCAGAGCAGCCAAGTCCTGAGGGCAGCCTCACTGCTGGCTCTGGGTTTCTTACCAAGCCTGGGATCTGGCACGACAGCAGGAATGCAGCAGCATCCTTCAGCAGCTGCTTCTGGTCCTGTACCTCCTCTTTGCTTGACTCTGGGAAGCGAACACCTGGGAGAAGAAAAGAGAAAAAACATCAACCACAGCGACTCACAGAAGCAAGTTCCTTTACACAAAGTACATAGTAAGAGCAGGTGGAATTAAAGATGCTTCAAAAACTGATCTCAAACTATACATGTTTCAATGGGAAGAGCATTGGCTGCTGTGTTCAGGCAGGGGCTGGGCTGTTCAAAATCAATGGTTTGGCGATTCCCCTGCAATGTGCCTGCCCCAGTATTCACTCCCAGAAACACTCTGGGAGCTTCTTCTCAATTTCCCAATAAAAAGTATTGCTCCAAGTAATGGAAATTCATGTGTGATGCCTGTGCCTGATGTGTGTATGTGATAGGGCACTGTGACTGCTAGCTGAAATGTTACTAAAACAGACCTAGCCCTTTACTGAGGTGCCAACATCAGTCATTCAACTACAAGTGTTATTTTTTGTGTAAACTACTACATGAGGATCAAATTTGATTTTTTTCCTCCCTCTGCTTCTTTTCACATGGTCTCACAGCTGGGATACTTGGAGAATCCCAGGAGGATTCTTGGCAGCAGCCCGCAGCCGTCCCGCGAGTGCGCGGTGGGAGCCGCTCCCCGCCTGCACTTGGCGGTTCCAGTGTGTGGAATGCATTGCTGCTTCCTCTCTTCTGCACTCTGCTTCACAGAGAGCCCTGCAGCATGCCCAGCCAAACAAAAGCCAGCAAGAACCTTGGCTAGACAAAGTTTTTGTCTGCAGCTGCCTGGACACAGCCACCCTCTGAAGGGCTGGTCCCAGCTCTGGGTACACGTACCTGGTGAGAAAATATCTGGGTTAAACCGAATATCAAATGATGTGTCACTAATGGAGCCTACAGCCTTGCAAGCATTCCGAATCACTTCTCTGCTTTTGGGATCCACTGGAGCAGGAAGAAAAACAGAATAAAAATGAATGTGGAGTTCAGGAAATGACACACCTAGCTATTAAATTAAGTTTTGTTACTAAAAACAGCAATGATGGCACATTCTGAAGAAATCCATTATAAAAACAATCAATTGTAAAGGAGAATGGCTGCAAAGTCTGAATAAGAGCACATAAGATGACCCAAAATCCCCACAGACGTCCTCACCTCCAAGCACAGGCACTCAGAAATCCAAGCCTGGGGTTCCCCAAGGTGCCTGTGCACTGCTGGCCTCCTGCCTGGCCCCAGAACTCCCCTGTACTCCGCAGGCCAGCCAGGCTAGGCTCTTGCTCCTAGGGAAGAGCTGAGGGGCTGGTGACCTTGCTGGGTTCAGACACCTCACTCACCCTGTCCTGGAGGCGAGTCATTCATCAGGGTGTGAGCAGCTCTAACCAAGAGGCCAGCACTGACAGGCAGCCAGTGCTTGTCCTGTTTAACCACCATCAATCACCCCCACCACCCCCAGCCTGGAGCTGCTCCAGCAGTGACAGCCCACCAGGCCTGCGTGGAGCTGGTGCTGAGGATGAAATACCTGTTCCATCATCAGATGCGATGGTCTCGGCGAGCTCCTTCACCTGATCAAGCCCAGTCACGCTATTGTCTATTTTGCCGTCGTCTGACTCAGGCCGCTCGCTGTCTGCGGCACCGTTCTCTGCAGAGGCACCGTTCTCCAGCGCAACTGAGCTCTCCTGCTTGTTGGCTTTCTGCTGCATCAGCTGCAGCGCAGCCAGCTTCATGAATAAGAGATACCTGCAGCAAAGGGAAAGGACAATTCAGCGCAGCAGAATGCCACACGTTTGGAATGTGTCCCGCTCCCTGTGCTCTCCTGCCTTGCCAGCACCAAGTGACCCAAATGTCCCACCACAAGCACACAGGATTTTTTCCAGCACCTAGAAACAGAAGTAATATTCAGGACATTGGGAAAGCCTTAGTAAGAAGCATAAATCCTTCCCATTCCCTAGCCATCAAATGGAAAGGATACCTGCAAGGAAGGAAGAACTTCTAAATGTTTGTACAGGAATCAACAGTAACAGATCTGGAGACTAAAACACAAACCATCTCTTTCCCTGGCTCCCTGTCCAAATCCCTACTATTCTCACCTCTTGTTAATTAAATTCCTATAACTGCATTTACACAACCAAGCAATGGCACAATTAGCTGCTCACTTCTGGGAGCTCTGCTAGGATGTTCCCAGGAGAGTGCAGCAGGGTCCTGACTTGAACCATGACCAGTTGCAGTGGAGGAAGCAGGGAGCTCTGCTCACCTGTGTTCTACAAAGGCATCAACAAGTTCTTGCCGCAGGCAGCAAAGCTTGTGTCTGTGCTGCTTGGGGAACCCCATTTTCTTACATTCCTCTGGCATTTCCTCCCCTTCAACAGGCAGGAAGTTTAGATCTGGAGGGAAAGTGCGTAGCAGGTCCAGGATGTAGTGACGCCCATCATTGCCAATAATGCCTTTGCACTCCACTGAGGAGCACAGCTCCACCTCCTCATTCTTGTCATTGAGAACTTTGTGCTTCTGGATCTTCAGTGGCCTGCTGGTCTTCTCCAGCAGCTCCAGGTACTTGGGGTGCGACACAACTGTCTTGCCAAAGTCTATTGACCCATAGATGACACTCTGTTCCTGCTCCCGCTCCAAGATGCCAGGAATAATAGACTGAGCTGTCACTCTGTAACCTCTGTAATCCACCACGACAGTTCCCAGTGTGTACAGCCCTTCCACATCCACAGCATTGTAGGTCCGCACACCATTGAGATCATTGGTAGGAGCTACATAAGCAGCAACGTCTCCACCAAAGTCCTTGTAGTGGTCACGGACGTCAAAGCCCAGGCTGAAGAAAATGTTGTTCCAGATGAACATCTGCATCTTGGTCTCCTCACTGGGGTTGATGGCCATGACATTGCCATCGATGACAGCCATAGCACCTCGTGTTGCTGCTGCAGTGAAGTCACTGTGAACCTGGAGAGAAAGCGGGGTCAGGATGGGCCCCCACGCTCCCAGCACCCCACCTCCCAGCTCTCAAAGCTCTCTGCAAATTGTTCCTTTGCTCCTCTCCTCCCAACAGCCTTCCAGCAGGCAGGCAGGTCTGCTGGCTTTTACTGCTGTGAGCCTGGCTAGTGGCTTCCATACAAGCCCCAGGAGCCAGAAGACAGGCAGCAGAGAAGGGGCTGTGTGAGGAGCTGCCTGCATATCCCAACGTTACCTTGAAAATGGCTCGTTCTCTCAGCAGCCTCTCAGGCAGGTTCTTGCGTGGCAGCTCTCGTGTAGTCTGCAGCTCTTCATTCCAGTCTCTGGTCTGAAAGAGGGAGGGAAAGCCTCGTGGGATGCAATGCATTGTGTGGGAAGGGGTTGGCAAGGCAGCATTCCCGCTTCACAAGGTGTTTTGGGAGAGAAGGGAGAGGAAGGGGTAAGAATTCAGGCTGCTGTGGAGCTTGGAAGAAGTGACTTCACAGCAGGAATAAACACACCTCAAGAGTGGACTTTATTCAACAGCAGTTTGGGACAGATCTTGCATCAGCCCAGCCAGTGCAGGGCAGTGTTACTGAAGGGGCAGCATGGTGCAGGTGTGATTAGCCAGTGCTGTGGTCACACTGCAGGCACATGCTGCCCATGGCCGGCCATTGCTGCCCTGCACCACTTTGTGCTAGAAAGCTGCAGCTGAAGCATTTGGAGCAGTCTGCTCAGAGACACAAGAGCCATTCCAGGCCTGACTGGCATGAGGGAGTGGTCTGCCTCCTGTGCAGTGGCACTCTTCAGAGAAGGGACATGGAATTTAGAAACATCCGAGCAGAAGCTGCTCCTGTCAGTTGCTTCTGTGCTCATGGAGCTGCAGCATGAGCAGCACAGCCCCTGTAGTCAAGGGCCCTGTGAAGAACAAGGACTCCTGCAAGCTTTCTCTTGATTACCAAAACCCTCCCACAAATAACAAAGGTTACTTTTTGGTAGTTAACTTATTCTCAGTGTAGCTGGCAGCAAAACTCTTGCCAGTGTCATCAGGCAAAGCAAGACCAGTACCTGTCCAGGTATGTGCTCCTCATAGCCCAGTCTAGAAGTATAGGCGTCCTCTGCCCGGACACAGTCCATGGCGTGCTCTGCTTGTGGAGCTGTCCAGCTGTACACTTGGAAAGGAGTGGCTATCCTCTCAAAGGGGTGTCTCTGAACCCTAGTTTGGGAGAAACAGCAATAAAAGGAAGAATCCTTTCTATTCCAAGAGAATTTTGGAACCAAGCTTTCACACAGGTCCTTACAGGCCAAGATGTAACAGCAGCCCACAGTGCAAACCCAGGTACTGCTGAAGGTCTCTTGTGTAACCTGTCTGCTCTGTGCAGGGGCTGAAGCTCATCTGTAGCTACTTCTGACCCAAGCAATACAGTACAGTAATTTTTAAATGGCCAGATAGTCACAGTGGTGGCTGGAGGCCACTGCAAATTTCAGCCCTTGTCTAGTGTCACTTTCATCTCCTTAATGAAGCAGGAGCAGAGCTCCCAAAAGCCACACAATGTGCCTGTCAATCCACACCCTGCTGAGCCCAGGCAGCTCATTAAGTGACTCTGAAGAATGACAGGCTTTTGCACAGGACCCACTGTCCTGGAGCAGAACAAACGGTCCCTGCAGCAAGGATGGGAGAATCAAACAATGCCTTGTTGTTGTTTTATTATTATAGGAGCTAGAGAAAATTATAGAATATTAACATGCACAGACATGTTTAAAATAACCAACCTCTCTCCACCATAAGCCTACACAAAGCCCTCTTGTGTTACTCTCACTGATATTTATGCTTCAGTCTCTTTTGTGGATCAAGGAAATGCTCAGGGTGCTGCTCTGTTGTTCAGTCAGGTGCTCTGTGGTCCTTGCAGCTTCCACTCACGTGTCCCAACCACCCACCACCACTACATAAGCTCAGAGAGCCAGGCACTGCAATCCCTACTGCACCAGAGGCATCCAGCTCCCCAGAACCAGCTGAGACTCCCCACCTTCATACTGGACTTCTCAAAGAACTAGAGAGGAAGAAGCACTGCTACCGTTTCTTCTGAAGAGCAGAGAAGTTTTTTTTGAAGGTAGGGCTGATCTGGTTAAGTAGTTCCACCAAGGAATGACTGAGAAAACTGGGGTTTGCAGGTTTGGGATTGAAGTTGTATGCAGTAGACCTGCAAAAGTAATAAAAGAAACAGTCACAAACCATTGTTATACCTATGACTTTCCACACCCGAGGAACATGACTGAGAGCTCTTCACACATGCACAGTACAAAGGCTGCACCAGTGCTCTTGCCTGCAAAATGGGAGACCATGGGGCAAAAAGGCAGAGGGACAGCAAGGACCTTACCCAGTCTCCCCACATGAAACAGCCAGTACCTAGCCTGTACCTAGCCCTGATGGTGTTTTAATTTAGACCTTCTTCAGCCATCTCCAGGATCAGGAGAGGCTTCTATTTTTATAGCTGGGAAGGACTGATTTCACAGAACTTCCCAAACACACCAAAAGTGCCTTAACAGAGAACCCCCTCAGCACAGCTGCTCCAACAGGCACAGCTACAACAGCCTCTCACAGCTATCATTAAAAAAACAAAAAATTATTTGTAACCAAATCTGTACCCAGCTCAGGGAGTTCTGACAGGCTGTGCTTTTGCTTTAGGGCAAAATGAGATAGTTGCAATAGTCAGGAAGGAATTTCCTCCCAACTCAAAATGCTCTAAATAGCTGATGACATTATGGGATGTTTAAACTTTCCCTAAAGCACCAGGCATTTAGCCACTGTGGAGAAGCGGTACCAGGCATAACTAAACAGCCCAATCCAGTATAGCAACTCCCACAAACCCACGTGAGCAGCAAATTAAAATAGGCTGTTTCTGCCAAAGAAAAAAAATTAAAAAAAAAGAGCTGCAACTGTTTGTTTGTGAGTTGTTTTCCAGTTGGCTGCTGCAGGGCAGGACAGGAAGCACCTCAGTTACTCACTGATTCAAGTAAAATCCCCGGGTGGAGGCAGTGATACTGACGTGCCGATCCTCCACCGTGATGACGTACAAATACATGAGGTCCCCGTGCATCTTCCGGTTACCGGGTGGGGGGTTCCAGCCACTCATCGTCAATACCTTTAGGCACTGCAAAGGCTACAGGAGAACACAACAGAAGCAACTCCTGTCAGCAGGAATTAATGTGTTTGAGTTAGAGTAATTTGATGTATATGGCAGATCCCTTTTACCTGCTGCCGTTGCTTGATTCCAGACACAGAGCTTACAAACACACCTGGTCTCCAGAGCAGCTTCCTGAGCCCTCTGCAGTCCACTAGTTTTCCTTTCACAACCGTGAGACACGGGTGAAAACAGATACCCTGGGACTTTGGGCTGCACAGGGTATGGATTTCTTGCTGTACTTGTTTCCAAATGGCAGCTTCTAAACCAGAATCTGAATGGGAGGGCACAGGAAGGCTAAGAGCAATCTGTGGTGACCTGCAGATCCCGTCTCCAGGACTTTGCAGAGGAATGCTGCTTTCCCTTCTCTGCCACCCATCCCAGCAAGCCTGGCCCTTCCACACTCTGCACATGTCCAGACTCCATATCCAGTGTTTTGCACACCAGTTCCTGGACTTTACTCTTTTGGCTAAGCAGTGCTATCCCAGCACTCGTTAAGCACCAAGCAGAGCAAATCCCAAAGTCTACTTCAGCTCAGCTTTCAATCCCTGACCACCAGTTTGCTGTGAGGAAAATTTGCTGTGAGCTGTTTCAATGACACAGGAGAACTCTACCTTCCAGTCTCTGTTCTGGGGCTGAAGGGCACACAGGGGCCTCTCTTTGCTACCTGGCAGGATATGTTCAGGAGGGGTGCAGTCAATTTGTTCCATTTCGGTACCTTTCTTCTTCCGTTTTCCACTGTCTAGAACAGACAGAGACAAAGTCAGTTCTGGAAAGTGCAGCATTCCCTCCTCCAGTCATTCAAGGAGGGATGTAGAAGTGCTGCAAATACTCCCTGCACTCCTAAATGACACAGGACATCTGATTGTTATTGTGTTTAACTAAGCAAGGAGTCAGAGAATGAAACCACTGACTACAGCAGAGAAGTCTTTTTGACCCGTACCTCCCAGGTCTCCTTCAGTGAAGACACTCAGGAAGGACAATGAATTACAGTCCACACCATTGAAAGCATCTGATGGGTCAAGACTCTTCAGAAGGTCCCGAATGTGGCGCACGTGTATCCTGGCCTCTCGCACTGTGTATGGCTCTGATGGGCAAAAAGTGGGGAAACAAAATTAGACAGTTGCTTACTCCTTTAGCACACAGGCCTCAAAATGGAACCACAGGAGAGAGATGACAGGTGGGCAAAATCACTCCCTAAGAAAACCCCCACTCATTCCCTCCCAAGTCTCAAGGAACTTGCCTTCCACCACTTTCAGCAGTGAGCCCTCCTGCAGTCCTTCAATTGTCTTCAGCTCAGCGAAGTTATCCAGGACGTTGCCATCCAGCTGCAAGGAGAAGCAGGTCCGATGGCAGGTATCCTCCCGGTCCATCAAAACTTGATGGATTTCTTGTACCATCTCTTGAGGAGAAACCTTAAGAAGGTAAGAACCCAGACAATTATTGTTTACCCTCCCACTTGCTCTTGCCAAACTCTGCCCCTCAGCTGCAGTATCAAAAACCTCTCAGACCTCTCTCTCCAGGCTTGGAAAGGCAGACTCTACCTCCCTTCCCAGGAAGATCACTTCTGCTCCTGCTGGGAGGACACTGTCACCTCTGGCAGGGTCAGTGACCTGAGTTCCACCCCACGGGCTTGGCACCCAGAGATGTAACAGCCAGGCACTGCACCAAACACTTGGCATGAGACAGAGGTGACATAGGGCAGTGAAGGGATAGAAAGCAGTGGGGAAAACAGGGGGTTCTTCCCTTATCCATTCACACATTAGTGGTGAGACCATGAATGCTGGACATGGAAAATGGCCCAGTTCCTCCTCCTGATGTCTGGATGCCAGTGCCACACCTCAACAGGGCTCAGGGGAGGCCAGACCCACCTTGAGCACCAGGGCTGCTCCCCTGCCTCCTGCCCTGCTCTGCTCCAGCACCACTGACACTGCTGGGAAACCCAGAGGACTTGGGGTAGTTTACATAAGCTGCTGTAAACAACACAGCCTGCTATTATTAGCCTATTAAAACTAACAGCCAGGGGGATTTAGAAGAGACAAAAAGCCAGTCTGAGATGCAGCTATTTCCACAGGGGATGGGATTTTGCTGCACTCTCTGCCAGTCTTTAGGAGGTAAGAACTTTTCCATTGCATTTAGATTCCAGATGCCTCTCCCCAGAATTAGAGATACTTCAAATAGTATTTGGTGAAGTATCAAGCTAAATGGGACTATGAACCAGGCCTGTCAGAGCCCATCCTGACCAGGCAGCACATCACTGTCCACATGACATCAGGCAGAGCTCTCCATGCAGAGGGAAGTGGAGACAGCACCATTCCCTTCTGTCTTCAGGCCAGTGCTTGAGCTCCCTGAGCTGTTAGCATCTGTCACTGTATACCAAACCCAGGCTGGCCTGAAGCAGCATCATGTCATAACTGCTGAGCAAGCAAGGGATGTTTCCTTGCTCACTCAGGCCCAGAAATCATGTTTTCACAACACTTTAAAGAACAGCCCAGAAGCGGGAAGGCCATTTTCCCTGTGCTCAGCTCCATACCCAAGCCCCTCTGTGATGGACAGAGCTACACCTCAGTGAGTTCTCCTTCCCCTTGCTCCACACCTGGCATCCAGAACGAAACACCCTCCCTGTCCCTGCAATGCCCAGGTGGGCATGTCTCTTTTTCCTTCGTTTCTCTCAAGGCACCAGCCAGACGTCCTCCTGCACCCTCCATCCTTTGCTGCCTCCTTCCCCACTTAGTCCTGGTCAGAAGACAGACAGGTCAGGGAGCTGTGGGCAGCCTGAAGGTACTGTCCAGACTGTGGGGGCTAGCAGGGGCCTTCCCCTGCCTCCTTCCCTGCCTGCCTGGCTGAAAGGATATGGTTCAAATACTCCCCCAGCACCTCTGTTCCCTTCCCCAGCTGGTGAGGGCAGGTACCTGCAGGGAAAAGGGCTCTATCCCTGGTGCACAGATCTTGACAGTAAATCCCGTATCCTGTATGACGATGACCTCCTGGTCGTTCCCATCTTCTCCTGGGTCAGCCTCCTCATGGCCATTCTGCTTGGCATCCTTCTCACCCTTGAGGCTGTCATGTGGGCCGCTGCCATTCATCAGTGCCACGCCAGACGGGTGCTCTGGGCAGGAAGACAGGGTTGAGACAAGGTCCTTGTCAGGCTGCAGAGACTGGCTTGGACACTGGAAAGCCTGAGCCAATCAAGGGCTAAAAGGAAAAGTTTTATTCTGCACTTGCTCTTTACTAGACAGAGGTGTGCCAGGCCCTTCCCTCCCTTTCCTCATAGCATAATTAAGGTGCTGTCATTCACCCGCAGTGTTTGCATCTTCCACAAACCATGTGCAGAGAGGGGAGGGAAGGAGAGCAGGAAGGATGGGTCAGTGTACACCACACTGAGCTGTCTTAAGAAGCCTCTTAATTAAAAAAAAAAGGGTGTGTGGTGCTTTGTGGCCTGGAGGCAGCTGTAACCTCTGCACCAACATGTTAAAGAGCAGAGAGGCAGGCGAGTGGGCCACAGCACTGCTGAGTGTCACATGGGTGCCCGGTTCCTCCACAGCACAAACAGCTCTCACGGCCCTGCCCGCATTTGGCCACCCTCTGCATTTCCAAAATACCTCACAGAGATCCCATGGTGCCAGGGCGTGGCTTTGCCTATGCAATTTTATTCAAGAAAATGGTGATGACATTTTAAGTGCTTGTTTAGACAGATGTGACACATCTGTCACAGGGCCGGGGAGCTCTGTGCACCCAGGTCACCGCTCCAGCCGTTTGTTTTCCTTTCCAATGAGATGGACAGTGTCAGAACTGATAAGATCTAGGAAGCTGCCAGTCTCCTAGAGGAGCCTACATCCTCTGAATGAGGCTGGGGACCACACTAAAGAGGAGTAAGGGTCTGCCAGGAGAAATTGGAAGAGTGGGAAGAGCTGTTGATAGCAACTCTGGGAGATGACAGAGTACCCCTTGCCCCCAGCCTATCAGGCTGGTGCCCCAAGGACACCACACCACACCACACACCCAGGGCAGTGCATGCTGGAGAACAATAGGGCTGGAGCATACTCAGCTGGACCCCCCAAGGTCAAACCCAGCACTTCCAGCTTGGTGCTCTCAGGCACCCGCTTGCAGGCAGCACAGATGGAGATGGGGTGCTTTCCCAGACAGCAGAAACAGCCTTTCTGAAAGGCTGCACAGGGTCAGCACAGCTCCAAGCCAGGCTAATGCCTCGAGGTTGCAGCCCTGCAGCCAGCTCCATCTGGCAGGTGTCTCCTCATCCTCACCTCCCAGCAAGGCATCTGTCCCCACACCAGGGGAAATAGCAGCTCAGCCTCCCTCACCTCACAGACTGGCGCTGTGGCTTGAGGACCTACAGCTGTCACAGCCAGTTCTTCCCCATCAGCCCCAACTGCTTCTGCAGCCCAGAGAAGTCGTCCAGCCTTCGCCATAACCCAGGAAATGGGCATCCCCCTGCACACCTCTGGAGCACAACATAAGGCTGCAGCAACAAGCCCTGCAAATGCATCCCTGGAGGGTCTTGTCCCCGCCCCAGACGATGACTGCCAACAGCAAACCCTCAGAGATGACTGTCAGGGCTGACTTAGGACATGGTGAAAGGGCTAAAAATGCAATGAGAGCACACCCATTCCAAAAGGCAGCAGGTAGCAGAGCTACCTCAAGCAGCCTCAGCCGCCTTCAGCAGCTCAGCAGCTGCTGCTCATGCTCCCTGTCACTGTGCATACGTCCCCAGCACTCGCTGCTCATTTTTTTGACAGATGAAGCCATGGGCAAGTCAGGCCTGGCTCTGGCTGTAGCAAGCTGCTGTCATGCTAGAAAGGAGGAAGAAAAGCTCCATGCAAGACTGCCTCAAGAGATGTGGCTTCAGAAAAACCACACCATGCCCAAAGGGCTGGGGAGAGCCCCATGTCACACCCTACAGCCAGCACAGCCATACTTCTGGGCTCCCTGAACATGTGGGGATCTGGACAGAGTGCAGACAAGCCACCACGGAAATGCTACACCTGGGGCTACCGGTACTGCAGACAGGATGACCTGCCAGGCACCCGAGCCAGGCCTGGCCCAGCCCCTGCCCACCCAAGCAGGGCAGGATCACTGAACTTCTGTTCCTGTGGCAGCCAGAAAGGAGGCAGAATTTGGCCGAAAGGAAGGCTGGCACTGCAACCCATGCACACGCCAGTCTGGATTACAGCAAACACCTTCAGCAGCAAAGCAAGACAGGAAAATCTGAAAGCAAGGGAAAGTCACCAGCCAGGACCACACTTCTGCTGTTCACTGCTCACTGGTGTAAGATCCCCAAACTACCTAGTGTTTCAGAAATCAGAATACTGTTCCTAGTCTGCAGAAACACAACATGTTCACACCTTCCATCCCTCTTTTCCTCACTTGAGTGAAGGCAGGGCCGGCACAGCTCTGCACTTCGCAACAAGAGACATGTAGTGGCAACGCCTTTGTGTCTCCTTATGTTGGACGATCCAGCTCCAGCCAGCAGTCTTAAGTTTAGAAATTAAAGTTAAGTCTGGACGGAGAACGATCTGCTATGCAGCAGGCTAACCCTCAGATGTGAGCCAGGCAAGGCTTTTCAGAGGGGTTCTGTACAGAATGGGTATGTTTCAAGGAAGCATGAGCTGGCCTGCTGCTTGATGGGTGCTGACTCACCTCATATGCTCCCCAAGGGAATCAGAGTTGCACCCACCTGCCTTAAAGTGGGTCACGGGTTCTTCCCACCCGCCGCAGCCTGACTGTGTGGCGGCCTCAGCAGTGCCGGTGCAGAGGGAGGCACATCATGAGGCACTCATGGACTTCACAGGATTTCAGCCTACTAGAGACAGTAGGAGGAGGCACAGGACACCTTAAAGACACCTGCAGAGACCTCTCTTCCACTCCTTGCTCTCACTTCAAGCCCCAAACAGGCCGGCAGCTGTGTCTGGCTGCCGGCTCTCACTGCCATGCGCTGCACCCCGGATGGCTCATGGCAGGTGTCTGAGTCACAGGGAAGCAGTTCCACCCGCTCCTCCTGCTTACTGCCCTGCTCGCTGCTGCAGACAGAGATCCCTGCCGGGTCACGCCAGCCTCAGATGCAGGATTGCGGTCTCAACCGAAGGAGGGCTGTGACCTCTGGTCTCCCCTGTCATTCCAAGGGATGTGTCTATGGCCCAGCAAGGACCCTCCTCCTGCACTCGACCTGCAGCTTGTCCCCTCAGCTGTGGCAGAGGCTGCTGGGCTCCGGCTGGTGCCGGCTGGAAGCCGAGTTGTAACACAATGTTCTCATGGCTGCCCTGAGCGCAGCCCAGCAATCCCTGAGCACAGAGCACAGCACAG
>NC_031787.1:9453017-9460098 GCF_001522545.3 Parus major
GCACTTGCCTGTCTGTGCTCACACCTGGCACAAAGGATCAGACAGAGGATTAGATTTCATCTCTGCACCTGGACAAGGAGTTCACACGCCAAGGTGACAGGGCCTGCTTTAATCATGCTTTCTATTTACAGCCAGGCACCTGGTGAACCCCGGCACTTGGGACAGCACACACCTAAACCAAAAACCTACTGGCTGCACACAGCAATAGACAGCACAGATCCTGGGAAGAGCAGTTAATAAATGATTCATGTTCAAACAAATCTTCTAAACCAAAGTCAGACACAAATCCTTTTCGAAGATTATCGGATCCAAAAGTCAGTGACATTACTGTTGCTGGGAGTTAGCCTGGTCTGCATGGACTGCTCTGTCAGTGAGGAGCTTCCTTCCCTACGTTTAGTAACTGGAGAAATTGTTAGAGGACAAAACTAAAAATTAAATCCCTACCTTTTCCAGCACCACCTTTTGGAATGCATTTCCCATTATCAGCTAAAGTGCCATTTTGAGGGGCCAACTGTCCCCACTGCACTGTAATAATGCACTGGGTGAAGGAAGAGAAGGAACATCCCATCTTCAGCACAGCTGATAGAGCAGCTCCACCCATGCAGCTCAGGCCTGTCCTTGACCTGCGTGCAGCTGAAGGAAGCCAAAGGCTCCCTGTACTGGTCCCTCACTGCACATTGGGAGCTGCACACTCCCAACCCAAGCTGCTGCAGGCTGGGTTCTGCTCTGTTCCTTTACAAGGACCATGTTTTCAGTCACAAACAAAAGCGGGATTTGCCTTATGAATTGAGAAAAAGACAAGCAAAATGCCCTTAAGTTTGCTTTGCTGATGCGACAAGGCACAGACAGGTCCCTCTGTGGTACACACCCAGGTGGGATACCTCGCCACCTTCCTCCTTCATCTGGGAATTAAAACATCACCTCTGCTCCCCTCCTGTCTCCTTTCTGCTGCCCCATCCCACAGGCACACACAGACACCCACGCCCTCAGGGTGCCTACAGTGTGGTGGCTCCATGCAGCAGGACAGAGCCCTGGGACTGAGCACCTGGGAGAGGGAGCTTCTTCTTCTTCCTCTTCTTCTTCTGCTGCTGCTGCTGCTGCTTTGAGGGCAGAATCCGTGCCTGGGAATCAGGATCGCAGCTTGACCTTATGCTGGGGCAGGCAGTAGGCTCTGTCACAAAACCAGCACTTGTGTCCCGAGCCTTAGGTGACACCTCACCAGAGGAAACAGGCAGCACAACTGCACTTTGAGCTGGCTGGGCTTCCCCCACACTTGATGGCAGAGCAGAGGATGGTGTTGCAGGGCAGGGAGCAGGACCTCTGTGCTTCAGCACACTGTCTGGAGCCACTGAGGCTGTGTGCAGGAGCACGGCCACTTGCCCCTCGCCCTGGCCGGCAAAAGGTGCTCCAGGGCCCGCACCAACGCCAGCTGCTGCCACGTGCTCCTCCAGGCGGCAGGATCTGTGGGCTAAGCCACTGTCCTCAAGTTTCACACAGCTCTGGCAGGCCTCAAGTGACTGAGCATGATCAACCAGCCCTGCCGGCCTGTCCCCAAGGTCGGCTGGAAGGACAGTCCCTGCATGGGATGCCTCTGTCTGCCGGAGCAGGCCAACCGTGCCAACGCCAGGTCTCAATTCGCTCTTATCACAAACTGTCACCGTTCCTTCTTTGTCCTTGGTCTCAGATAGGTCTTGGATGTATTCGGTGCCCTTCTGCAGGCTTCGAGTCACTGCCTCACTGGGGATGATGTCTGGATACAGCCCAGCACACTGGGCAGCCTCTGGCATCTCCGGGAAGACAGCGCAGCTTGTGGGAGGCTTTGGCAAGAGGGGTGACCTCTCATCGGGTGAGCCGGAGCTGCGTGGCTGGAAGAGGAGGTCTGTGACTTGCCTGCAGCAGTTTGCAAAAAGGCTGTTTCCCATGCCTGGCTCATGCAGCACCGGAGCAAAACAGTCAGCTGTGTTTCACACATACACTTCAGTCCCACAAGGCTCACTCCCACACGCAGCCCGCGCCCTCCGCTGCCTTCTCGCAATCAGATGCCTTCTCCGAAGAGAATACCTACTGGGCCCCAGCGTGGCAGGAGGACCAGCAGCTGACTCCGCGCAGGATCCCAGGTCCCGTGTGCTCACCAGAATTGGATGCTGGGCTTGCAGCAGTTTCCCCAAAGTGCTGCCCGGAGCCCTTCATCCAGCGCACGCCTTGGCCCCGTCCCCAGCTGCCACGGGGCCCGCAGCAGCAGCAGCTCCGCTCTGCTGCCCGGCCGTGCCGCACAGAGCCGGGCTCACACGGGTCCCAGAGCTCAGGGGATGCTGGCCGGGGCCGGGGCAGTTAAAAATAGCCCGATCTCGAGTGCCACACCAGTGCAGCCTGGGACGAGTGCTGTGCCAAACCTGAGCAAGTGAGATGCATTGAATTACAAGGCGAGGGCAGTTACTATGGCACGCCTGGGCCCAGCACAGCCATCCATACTAAGCAGGCGAGCACAAAGCTTTCAGGCAGTGAACCAGTACGCAGTTTCTAGATGAATTTTCTCTCCTCTCACACTGCTCTGCCATATAAAACACAAACAAACCACAAAACCACACACACGATCCCCTAACACCTCTCCTCTCTCCATGCTACTTAAAGAAAATCATGACAAGTGAAGCAGGGATTATGGAGCTGGAGCTTTCTCCAAGCCCCAGGTGGCCAGGGGAGGCTGTGGCCAGGCAGGCCACTGCTCGCCTCCAGCGTGGCTGTACCACAGCCACAGCACCATCCAGGCGTTGCTCCTTCAGCACAGGACAGGCTGTGGAGCTCTGCAGCCTCACAGCTGGGTACCCTTCAGTCCCAGGAGCCAGCATCAACTTTCAGATAACATAAACATCGTGCTTTCCTTGTGATCTTTAATTTTTGAAGGACTTCAGATGTACTGATAGCTTCAATTCTTCCTCCTCACCAAGAGACCTCTGGGAAGAGAAGGAATCTCCTTGAAGTATTTGGTCAGGTCTCATGCAGTTGAGCTGCATTTCTTCGACTCCAGCCAAAGCAAGCTCATAGCAGCATGTATGTTTTAGCTCTAACCTGTGAGGGCTGGTGTCAGTACAGCAAATGCAAATTAAATTTTAGCTGAATAATAAATGAAACTAAATAAACAGTTTAATGAATCCAAATAAATTGACTAAATGAATAGGCATTAGCTCTAGAGATGGCCCTAATGAAAACATTTCTGCAGGACATCCTGTCAGGGAAAGTGGGAGACATGAGAAGGTGCCTCCCTGTGGAAACAACAGCTTCCAAGGCACTTCCCACTTTAGGTACAATAAGCACTTCTTCCAATAAGAGCCCACAGTGAAACATTAGAGCTGCTATCATTAAACTCAAATTGGTTCTAAGACATCTGCAGGCAGAGGTACAAGCTCTGTGTTCATTTTTCAGCAGTTTCACACCACTGGCACTGGCTCAGAGAGAGAGCAGAGCACGGTGAGGCTGCAGCCTGCAGAGCTCTCAGCAGAGCCAAGCCGCTGGACATCCCCAGGGTCCCACAGCTGCTGGCTCAGGCACTTACAGGTACTGAAATGCCTGGTGCATTGTGTCTGGCACCCTGAGCTACCCACCCTGCACTCACCACATCTGGGAAGTACATTTAAACCCATTTGTAAATTTTCTATCTGGCCAAAACTCTTCAGGAACCTATTCTTGAAGCTGGCAGTCTGGATGACCCTGCTACAATAACATGCAATTCAAACGCCACAGAAATCAGGCACAAAGAGCAGGACTAATGCAAAGTGCAAAGATCATCACCAACAAAAACATTAATGGTGTCAAGAAGAGCACGTCTCTCAAATTTCAAGAAAGCCGAAGGAAGGAATTGTATTTCAGACAGAAACCACAAACCAGCTGATAATTCTCAAAGTCCCTGTGCCTTACTCTTGCAAATACCTCAGTTTCAGAAAGCTACTGGGACAGCAAGAGCAGGGAACTAACCTGTTGTTCTATGGGTAGGGTTTGCAGGGGGATCTGACAGCTGTGATGTCCTCAGCAGCTCGGGCTGCGTTCCCGTGCCCTGTGTGCAGCTGTGCCCACTGCAGCCTCCATCCGGCCCCACTCGGGCCACACGCGGCTCTGGGGACGGGATAGGTGGCTGCTCCCCACAGCTCTGCAAGAGTGTGCTCCCAGCAGCAGCCCAGGAAAGCTGGAGGAACCGAGAGGAACCCCTCTGCCGGGGACATGGAGTGGTCCCACCCTACTCTGCACAGTGCCCTGGCCCAAGCTGGCAGCACAGCCCACCCCAGCCCCAGCCCAACCTGCAGCTGAGCCTCCAGGTTGTGGAGACTCTGCAGGCTCCAGGGACACCAACAGCAGAGACAGAGCACCCAAGGCACAGTGCAGCTTGCTAACAGTCAGGATTCACGGTACCAGTCCCAGTCCCATCCAGCCCCAAGGGCAGGAGGCTGGCTAGTGGGGAGCCTGGGAAGCAGGGCTGGTCTCAGGCCAATCTGACCCACTGGAGCCCTGGGCAAGATTCATGATCCTGCAGTTTTATGTAATTGGACATAACCACATACAATTTCTCTGAGCCTGCAGCCTCTTCAACAGCTTGTAGTGGAGACTTTCTCTTTTCACCAAGTGAAAGCCAAACTAAGGAAATGCTTTTTTAGAAAAACATGACAACCAAAAGCTAATCCCAAAACAGCCTTGATACTATGGCAAAAACCTGACCTACTGCCAGAAGTGACAGCCACTGCCACCACAGGAGGAACCACGCACTGGTTTTCATCTTTGGCACACTGTCCAAGCACTGCCCCAAGGACTAGCATTGCTTCTCAAATGCAACTAAAAAATGCATGAACTTCAGACCTGTAAAGCTTCTAGAAATAACAACTTTCCAGCACAGCCAATGGAGCACAATGCAGGAGAGTAAAACAAGTGCTGGGAAACTGCACCAGGAGAGGGGTGTGCTGCCAAGTTTAGTCATGTACAGACAATGAAGGTAAACACAAGACTCTGCAACACAGTGCTGGTTTTACTGTGCATGAGGCAGTTCTGAGTCTGCAGGTGGATTTATCTCAGTGCGTGTTCCTGACCTACTTACTTCCACTTTTCAGCTGGGAAACCCAGGAGCAAGGCTGCTCAGGCAGAGCAGAGAGCTTCCAGTGGGAGCTCAGCAATTATCCCACTGACAGAACCACCATGAACATGATCCCCTCGGGTTCCCATTCCTCATCCTGCCATACAGATGCTGTGTTATCACACTCCTTTCCTCTTAACCTTGTAGCAATGATCAGATTTCTCTTGCACAACTTTCCTCTGACTGTCCCCACAAGCCTGTCAGAGCTTCATATTAAAAACCCCGACTGCCAGCAATTCAGTCCTTTCCAAAACACCAGTGAACCTCCAAGGTTGGGCAACAGACAGCAATAGCAGATCCCCAGATTAAGAATCAGCCTCCTGACCTTGTTGCTAATGCGCAGCTACGCTTGCCTCCACAGCAGTTTCCATTAACACCTGCATTCTCTGCTGCTCTAATGGAATATGTGTCTGAAAGCAGGGGTGGCTGGGATGCTCAGGGACGGAGGGACTGAGCTAGGAGAAAACAGATTTGGGCAAAGCAATGTTGAACAGCAGGTACCTAGAAGCACTGATAAACTTGTACGTGACAAACTTGTTCGAAGGCAGTGAAGACTGTAGGAATAAAAATAATCCAAGAAACGCTGCACACAATGGCTGTCTCTGATCTCACACCAGCTGATAGGAAAGGTAACTTAACCCAAAACTGCCCCCATCAGAAATCATTACAGGAACCCCAACTGCGCATGCTTTTGTGTTTCTGCACTCAGGACAGAGTAATCTCAACAGTTTCTAGGCTGGGGGAAGACAGCAGCAGCCACCAGCCCTTTCGTCTGGCACACAGCCCAGCACCTGAGCCTGGGTGCCTGGCACAGCTCGGGGTGGGTTTCTGCAGCAAGGAGCCCACTGGCAGCCTGCCCACAGCTCCAGGTACTGAGAGATGTCCTCAGACACAGCCAGTGCCTGCCCACACTGGTGCTCTGCAAGCCACACACAGCAGTGGGAACACCAGAGCCCAGGAAAAAGGGCTCACGAGGCTGATGCCAAGGTGGCCACGCTGACCCTGCTCCCCGACGAGACCTTCCTCTGCTCCTCCCCAGGTCCCACATGAGCAATGCTGCAGTGCCGAAACACAAAGGATTTTTCCACCTTCCGAGTTCCCTCAGCAATCAATTGTGGCTGGAGAGGCAGGGATTACACTGCGTAACTCTTTAACCCAGTTGCTGGCAGTGCAGACGGGATGCTTGCTTCAAAACCCAGCACATGAGTGAGAGGGGAGGCTACTGGTGCTGAGCTTCCCACTTTTGAACTGCATCCAGCCTGCTCCACTACTATGTGCCAGTGAACTTTGCTTTAGGTGACAAACTTCAGAAATGTAGCTCGATACCATAAAATCAGTGGGGAATGGAAGCAATGTGTGGGTCAGTCAGGGATTCACGTGCCTCAGGTCAAAGGCCAGCCACAAGCCATGCTGCTTCTACACCTTTTGCTTATACTTTACAGATCAAAGAAAAGAGCTGAGGATGAGATGGATGCACAGGCTTCTAAGTTCTTGAAGATACAAACACCAAACAGAGCAAACCCAGAGCAGGTGGAAGTATCCCAGGGTCGGTGCCACCCTAAGAGCTCGCACTGAGAACAGCAAGGGCACGGAGCACACTGCTCCTGGCCTGAGCCACTCAGGCTCCAACACACAGCAACAACAGCCAGCACATAACTAGTTAAACCTGCGATTTCCAGCTGAGACGTCGAACAAGGCTCTGCCCTTTCCAGGAAAGCTTTTGCTTCTGAGTATTTCTATCACGTCAGTGGCGCCCGCAGCCCCAACTTCCAGAAGGACCCAGCCCTCTGCTGCCCACCACGCCCGGGACATGCCCACATGTCCGCCCATGGGCACCACGCGGTGCCGGGAACCAACTCCGCTCCCGCAGCCCGCGCCGGGAGCGCCCGCGGCCGCCCACGGGCTCCCGGGAACGGCCCCGCGGCCCACGGGAACGGCTCCCCGGAACGGCCCCGCGGGCCGGGCACG
>NC_031787.1:9460843-9476920 GCF_001522545.3 Parus major
GGGCCGCGCCCGCCGCACCCCGCGCACGTGCGGGCCCGGCGCCTCCGGCGGGTCTTCCCCAGGCCAGCACCGACAGCACCGACAGCACCGACAGCCCGGGGCCGGCCGGCCCGCCCGGCTCCACGGGTACGACCCAGGGAGAGCCCCCCCAAACCCCGGGGAAGCCGCCGGCCGCCTGCGTCCTTCCCAGAGGTCGCCGGGATGACACCGCGCCGGCCGAGCCGGGAGCGGCGTGTGCCGGCCCCGTGGAGCCCGGCACGGGGGCACGGGCGGAGCGGGGCTGCCCCGCACGGAGCCCCGGCCGCCCCTGCGGCAGAAGGGAGCGGGGCACGGTTCGGGACGGAACGGAGCCACTGCCCTGCCGTGGGCACGGACACTCTCTCATAGTGCAGGCTGCTCCAAGCCCCGTTGGTACCGAGCAGGTTCCATTTCTTGAAACTGCAGCCGTGGGGGGAAATGTTGGGAAAATCTTTAATTGTAGCAAATAATGGTTGATGATAGGTAAAAAACCCCAATAAAACCCAGCCAAAAAACTCCAACCAAAACAAAACAAAAATTCAAACCAAACAAACTTTCTTAAGAAAGGATGTTCTTTAATGTTTGATCTTTGTAACTTTGAAGCCTAATCAAAAAGAAGGGATATTTAATCCATTAAACAGATAGCAGCTAAGAAGCAAGCTGTAAGTGATGTCCATGTGTTAGAAAAACAGTTTAGGGCTTGACATGATTCAGTGATCTAAGACCTGGGGGAAGAGGTTAACATAGCTTGGGAGGAATACCACTAATAATGGGCACAAAGAGTGCAGAATTTATGGGCCACAAGGACATTTAGCATGACTCCCAAGATAAGGAATAACTAATAAAACTAACACAGTCATTGTGTTGAAATCAGCTCCAAATGGGTAAAACGTAATTCTGGCCAGTGAGGGGTGGGGTGTCCATGGCCATCAACCCACAGACCACTGATGCTATAAATCAACTGACCCAAAAGAAGAGAACAACTAATCAGCATGGGAAGTGGAGAACCATTAACCAATACAGAATACTAATTAATAAGGGAACATGTAGCCAATGAACACTAATTCCTTTGTTTGTTAAAATGTATAAATTGTTAAAAGTTTTGATAATTGCCATATACATGGTAGGTGGAACAATCCCCCATGTACCCAGTGCTGAATAATGTCAACTTTCTAAGTGAATAAATTGATTGAAGAATTTATTTCCTGTTTCTCTGTGTCACTGTCCAATCTAGCCTTGAATGGTTCCAAGAATGGGGCAGCCACAGCTTCTCTGGGCAACCTGTGCCAGGCCCTCCCCACCCTCACAAGGAAGAATCTTCCCAATATCCCATCTAACCCTGGCCTCTGGCAGCGGGAAGCCATTCCCCCTTGCCCCCACACTCCAGATCCTGATAATGATCCCTCCATCTATCTACCTGCGGGCCCCTGTAAGAATTGGGGTGTCACTCTGAGGACTCCCCAGAGCTCTGGAAGAGTTCTGGGGGAGTGAGGTAGGAGCCAGTCCTGGGATGGAGACAGAGATGCTTCTGGTTTGTGGCTAGAGGTCCTGCATTCTGGGGTAGGACAGTACCACCCTCTGCAGATTTCAGTCTCTTTATTAAGAAAAAGGCATATTACAACAGCTTCTAAAGTATAGCTCCATACTCTAGTCTCTTGGGTGTTAACACATTTTGAAAAGCACTTGGTTAAAAAGCAAAGTCAACATGAATATCATCCTGGCAAATAATGGTGACATGTAGCAAAATGAACATTCAAATAAAGCAGAGCAGTGTCAAACCTTTGGCATCTGTCCCTCTGCGGCGGCACTCCCCAGCACGAGGCACAGGCGTTTATTGTTCTCACTGAGCTTTGTCAAGTCAGCCAAGGACAATATTTTTCCTCCAACAAAACCACAGCTGCTCTGGGACCAGGGAAGCTGAGACCAGAAGTGCTGCTCCCCCATCCCTCTGCCAGAGCCCTCCCAGGGGTCTCAGCACGGCTCTGGCCAGGCAGAGGTGATGTCCCCACCCCAGTGGGTGACAGTGACTTTGAAACATATAGACAGTGCTCGTCCCTGCAGGGCTCAGGGGGCTGCAGCTCAGTGCTGTACCCACAGCCCCTGGGCAGAAAGGGTCTGCTGCTTCAGACATGCAAAGATTTGGGGCATTCCCAGGGCCTGATAGTCTAATTTCTGTGATAATTGCAACAACAGGAAAGGGGAGCTTTCTTGGAAGCTGCAAGATGACTAAAATCTATTGGGAAGAGCCAGCAGGCATAACCACACCCTGGCCAGGGAGGACGAGGCACCGTCTGGGTGTGGGTTGGGTGCACCTCTCACACACCAGCAGCTTCACTCCCCTGAATTCCTGCCTGAAGGTGTGAGGAGAGGGAGGGTGAGATGAAGGAATCAGATGTGGTGGCAGTTCCAAGTGTCACCCTCCATGTCCTGCCCAGAGGCACCATCCCTTCATGGGGCTGGGACAGCAGTGTCCCTGCAGGGCCAGAGCTGGCAAGGAGGACACAGAAGCAGAAACGGATCCCTGGGGAGCAAAGGGCAGCTCTGACGGTGAGGGGACACAGTGCTTTGATCCTTGTGCTTTAACAGGCCGTGGTGTCTGCTGGCTCCTCCACAGCTGCTGTGCTCATCGATCCTGAGCTCCTCCTGCTCACCCAGCCCAGCACTCCAGCACTGCTGATCTTATCTACAGATCTTGGATGCCTGCATGAGGCAACCCAGAGGCGTAAGGGAGTTCTCTCCCATCCTGTTGCACTCCCTGTAGGACTTGGCAGCCAGGTGCTGACAGTGCAAGAGGGTGACAAGAACGGGTGTGCACCAAGGAGTCACCACAGCTAGACTGGCTCATCAGGGCTGCTGGGACGTGAGGGCTGGTGTTCTAGGAAAAAGGAAGGATGGTGTGGCTTCCTTGGGGCAGCAGGAGCTAGTTCACCTAACCCCCAAAAATTTAAGTCCCTTGTGCTGCTGATTTACCTTCCTAGTGTGGAGAGCTTGGGGAGAACTTGGGAAAAGCAGAGCAATCCCTTCACACTGCTGGCTCCAGCTGCTTCAGGCTGGATGAAGTTTCTAGCTGTGTCACTGCTACCTCTCCTGCGCAGCCAGGAAAGAGCCACCCTCAGTCCCTCCAGAGCACCCATCAGCTGAGCCATGAACCTGCCTTTGCTTGCAATTCACAGAAAGCTTCCCCCTGGGAAGCAGCAGGGCCTGGCCCCTGTTCAGACTGTCTCAGCACAAAGCCATGCAGCAGTGGGAAGGTTGGGAACCTAGTGGGGATGGGAAGGACATGGCTGGGAGCGCTTAAATTAGCCCCAGCAAACACATTCAGAAAATATGGCTTTTTAGTTAACGGGGTCAAGAAGGAAAACGCCCCATTGCCAGGACTGTCTCTGCCACAGTGAGTGCAGTGGGTGCATCTTCCCTCCATCCACTTCTCACCTCACACCTGCTGCAAGGTGCATTTGAGACATCACTTTCTTAGATAGCATTAGGAAAAAAAATAATAATAATAATAATAGGAAAAGAGATATTAGCAAACCAAACACATGACATCCATAAGCCTCTGCAGAGCTACAGAGTGAAAGGAGGTGCAGAGGAGAGGAGCCCGGCTGTTAGTCTGTAGACAGACTCTCAGCACGTGGTGGTTTACACACACAAGACGTTGTTTAACAACCGAACGTTATTGCTATGCTTCCATTTCCAGTCTAATCATTAAGCTTTACAAGTCAACATCAAACACTGCCTGTTCCATCCTGAGCACGTTGGTGCTGGCGGTTGCACTCCTGTCTGTGCTGTCAGGTAGGAGCTGTGTGTGCCCTTTGGATTCCCGAGGAGCGCAGAGCACGGACTAAACGCACCCACAGATCCCTGTTACACCTTTCGGGCTAAGGGCTAGCTTACAGTGCAAGAGGGGAGCCTATGACAGCTTCCCACTCCAGGAGGGGAGGGCAGGCCCTGCCTGGGCCCCAGTGGCTCTCAGGCTCCCAGAGGCTCCAGCAGCTCTCTCAGTAAAAAATAGGAATACTGTCTTTTTGATTTTTTTTATCATTTTGATCTCTTTGATCATTTTATATAAATACAAAGATTAAAATAGTTTATCTCAACATTATTTCTATTACAATCATACAGTGTTTTCCCTTCAAAACAAGTGCATGTATGTGTGTGTATATATATATATATATATATATGTAATTGTATATATAGTATCTCTAGAGCTTCCCTCCCCCCCCAGAAAAGCAGCAGTGACTGAAGCAGGTACAGCACGCAGGAGCTGATCCTTCCTGCTCCAAGGCAAATGTGCCCAAGGAAAAGTGCAGGGCTCACCCTGACGACTCATTTCCAAGCACATTACATTGGCATGAAGGGGGGAACTGGGGTGCTCACTCTCCATCCCTCTGGGAACCCCCTTGGCTGCAAGAGGCTCTGCCTGCTCAGCCCGGGGCTCCAGACCTGCCCGGCTGCCTGCCTGCACCAGGAGCACCTGGGGTGGGACAGGCATGGGGGACTGGGAATGAGATCAACTCATTGAGCAAGCTGCTAATTACTGGTGGAGAGGAAAGGGCCCTGAAGCTCAGACAGAGTTGCTTCATTTACATACTAGGCACTACGGATGATGATTGCTAGGAAGGTATTTACATAGGAGAAGGATCATACTTCTCCCTCCACTTTTCAATGCTCAGGTCAGTCATAAACACCATGATCTCATGAAGGAGTTTGTAATAAAAATGCAACATACCGTGTCTATCAGGATTGTCTGGGAAGGATGGGAAACAGCTGTGCACACCACAGCTGCAGCAACAGCCAAGCACACAGGGACAGGCATTGCCTCTTTCATCCTAACAGAGCAGAGACAAATCCGCAAGCAGAACCTCTCAGAACCTGAGAGAAACAGCGATTTCCAGAGGTCGGTTGCACCTCCAGGGCATGACACTCCTGGAACTGTGATGCTGGAGCCCTGGGGCTGCTCGTGGACAACACTGGACAAACCTCCCATTGCTGCCCCCGTGGGTGGGTGACAGCAGGGCCCAGCACACCCAGCTCCCCCTGGAGCTGGGGCTTGGCAGAGCCTGACTGGATCACTGTGCCGAGGGAAACAGGCAGGAAGCATTCTGCTGGGGAGCTCAGGACTTTTCTCCCTCATGCACTGTTCCCAGTGGTCAGAGCCCAGCCAGGCATTACCAGAGCCCCCTGTGCTGCCCTGCACCTGCCGAACCTCCACAGACAAGCTGGGCATGTGGAGCTCTGCAGCCACAGCTGTGAGCACCCTGTTGGGGCTCCCTGCAGCCTCCCACGGCTGCCACAGTCTGTGAGGACAGCTGGGGGCTCAAGGGGGCCCTGCACTTCTGAGGCAGCAGCTCCAGATACCTCAGGGACTGCAAAAATTTCCCACTAGAGCTTTTGTGCCACAGGAGCTGCACACCTTGGCTTGGCTTCAAGCCAGGCTGCTGCAGCAGCACTGTGAGGGGGACCCTGCCCACCGTGGCTTTGCTGGGCTCTTTCCCAAACCCAGGGGTGTGTTAGGGACCACGGGAGCAGCTGGGGAGTCCCAACCCGCAGGGGTGCCCTGGGAGAGCAAGAGGGGTCTTGCCCTCTAAAGCCTGACGAGTAACATAACAGCCAAAGGAAAGGTACAAAAAGCAGCTAATTTCTGCCCCACTAGTGCAGCTCATATGCTTTGGGGCTCTTTTACCAAAGAGCTGGCTTGGCAACTGCTGCTGTGAATCTCATAAAGCATTTTAATACAGTATATAAATATTGAACTACAAAAATAGACAGCTCTGACTGCACGGGCACATTGAGGGTGGGTACGAGCTAGCCAAGTCTCCCTAGTCTATGAGGGTGATGTCTTTCAAGAGGTTTCAAACTGAATTGGAAGAAAATCAGGTCTGACCTCACCCTGCAGCTCCCTCCTGCCCACGCCAGCCGCGGAGGCAGTGAGGGTCCTGCGGGAGGCTGCTGCCCACCAGCCGGGCAGGCGCTGGCTGCAGGCAGGGGCTGAGTCCCCGCTGGGCCAGCCAGGCTGGCAGCCCACATGCCAGGGTGAAACCTGCCCTTTGGCTTGCCCTGAGCAGCACAGGTCCGGCAGCACCAGAGCAGAAAGACCTTTGCCCTGCCTGGCCGCCAGAGCCTTCCCCTCCTAATGGTGTTTCACAACACCCAGGGAGGGGATTGTAAAGCTGACAGTTTGGTTGGAAATGGGGCAAGGCAGCTCTGTATGGCCGCTGTGCTGGCAAGGATGGGAGGCAATGGGGGAGGACTGGGGGCTGCTCAGCCCTCAGCAGCAAACCCAGGCCTGACTGTGGATCTGACTGAGAACCAAAATGCTGGTGCCAAGGAGAGCCCTGTGCAGGGGGCACAGGATGCAGCCCTGCTCCAGCAGCACACGGAGCCCGGCTGCAGCGGCAGAGGAGCCAGGGGGCGTCCAGCAGGACTGCCAATCTCGGCTCTTGTCCAGCTGACTTGTCCAAGTCCTGCATGCAAACGTGATGAGGAAGAAATCCACGTTGGAGACAGCCAAACTGCTGCACAGGGGAGTGTGGGATAGGGCCTGGCCAGCACAGCAGCACTGTTCTTGTGGAAGGGGGTCCCTCCGTCACCCACAGGATCGACCTCGTTCAGCTGCCTGCATTCTGGAGAACCTTCCTGGTGATGTCCTGGGCCCTCTCCAGTGCCTGGTGCCGGTGATGGTCCGGGTTGGAGGCCAGGCTGAGCTCATCCCACGGTGCCAAGTCTTGTGTGGCACAGCCTGGTGCTGCTGCATGCCACCTCCCAGCACCCGGGCCAGGGAAAGCAACCCGGCGCCCACTCTGAGGGCAGCAGCAGGAGGAAGATCTCACTTCAAAATGAGATCTATCTCTCTTTCTTTCCTTGCAAGCTCCGGACAGGCGCTCAGACATGTCCCCGTCACAGCGCGGGCGCTGGATGCTCCCCTGTCCCGCAGCATTGTCGATAACGTCCCCGGCCCAGCTATTTCGGGCAGAGGAATCCTCCCTGGCTGCCGGTGGGTGGGAGGTGCGTGCAGGGCTCCGCTTTCGGCTGCCCCTTCCCCTCCATAGGGCACGGGGGAAAGAGTCGGCCGGCGCCCGCCCGCTGCCACCGGGCTCAGGCCTTTCCGGCCGGTCGGCCCACGCCGTCCCCTCGCCGCCTACTCCTGGGCCCGGGGGGCACCGTGGGCACCGGACCCCTGCCTCTTGCTGGGCTCGCCCTTGGCCGACCTGGCCCTGGCCGCCGGCTCCTGCGGGGGCTGCCGGGGGCCCCGCTGGCCCCGGGAGGCCGCGGCGGCGCCGGCCGTGGCGCGGGCCGGGCCGGGGGACTCTGGCGGCGGGCGCTGCGGGCCGTGCGGCCGCGGTGTGTACAGGAACAGCGCTGGGTCGGGCATGGCATCGTGCTCCTCCTGCGCGGGGTCCCTGCACCGGGCGCCGTCTCCGGGCGGGCGCCGGGCGGGCGCTCTGTGGCCGCGGCGCCGGGGCCGGGCCTCGGCCGGGGGCTGCTCGGGGGGCGGCCGCCCGCCTGCCCGGGGGCCCGGCAGCCGCTGGGCCGTGGCGTGCAGCTGCAGCGAGAGGTAGGCGGCCGCCTCCGTCTGCTTCTGCAGCTCGGTGTCGAGGATGGTGACGCGGTGGCTCCTGCGCTTCAGCTCCTCCAGGAACCGGCGCTCCTTGCTGCGGAGGCTGGAGCGCAGCGCAGCCACCAGCGTCTCCTTGTGCTGCAGCTCCTTGCGCAGCTCCAGGTTGTCCTTCTCCTTCTCCTGCAGCTGGGCCTCCATCGCCCGGCACTTCTCCTCCAGCTCGCGGTCCAGGACATCTGTGGGTGAAGGCACAGAGGGGTCAGGAGGGGGAGCTCGGCCTCACTGCTCCTGGCAGGGCCCCACACGCTCCCAACAGGGACGCGGCTGCTGACCGCTGCATGGTGCCAGCCTGTCCCAGCAGTGCCATTGAGACTGCTCGGGTGCTGTTGGGATCCAGTACTCCCTGTGAGCTGCCCGGGTATGGGCTCACTGCCAGCACAGGCACAGGAACCCCGGCACAGGCCGCTGGCAGGGCGCCGTGTATTAACACCCAAATGCGGGGTGAAAGCAAAAGGCAGTTTCGGTGGAGGATCTGGTTGCCATGGAACCTGCTGCCTCTACCTTGCTGCAGTTTTAAAATTTCCCTAGGTAAGTGGTTTTTCACCCTAAACGTGACTTTGAATGTGTGCAGGGGGAGTGCACGAGCTGGGACAGAAAAGGAAGTGGTGCAGTGAAACCACCAGCCCAACTTTGGAGGGACTTTTGGCCTCAAGCCCCAGGACTCCAAAGCCTGGTTAGTCAGGATGGAGATGCTAATCCAGGATTACAGAGGAGTTGGGCTGTGCTCAGCAGAGAAGGAGCCTCCATCCCGGGAGGGGGGAGCGGGTTCTGGGGAATGCTGTCCTGGGCATGATGGCCAGGCAGCTTGGGGAATTCAGAGCTTGGGGTTGTGGGGCCAAGCCCAGTGGGCAGCCCTGACCCCAGTCTGGCTGCCTGCTCCAGCACCAGCCCTTGACAGGGTGCAGGCTGGCACCTGCCCGTGCTCCCTGGCCTGCCCAGGCCTGCTCCCGTCCTCTGCAGTAATCTGCTTTTTATGATGTGATTGGCAGCCACTTACAGCCTCAGCTCCTCAGTGTTTCTGCAGCTTTATAATGAGGTCTTAGGGAGGCAGTTTCAGGCAGTAATTATTGCATGAATGGCATTAGAAGAGCAATCATTTGATGGCATCGTAAATGAGGTGCTGCCCCATAAACGTGGCAAAGTGATTGTGCAGCTCTAATAGGCTGAAGGATGGGCAGGTACCTGGAGGAGACTGGCTGCATTGTGGCTGGTGACACCTCGATGGCACCTCGTGGGCTGGGCAAGAGGCCCTCTGCCAGCAAAGCCCATGGGTGCAGAGAAGGGACCCCTGGCTCCATGGGAGGGGCTGGGAGTTTGGAATTCTCATGGAGCCAGCCATGGCACTGTGTGAGGGTGCCAAGGGCGGGGACCCCACTGGCCCCGGTGAGAGCAACCCACACCCACACAGGGACCGGCTGCCCTGGCACTGAGGACAGAGCACAGGCTGGGCCTTGGTGCCAGCGGCCGTGCCCGGGCAGTGCCAGGGAGGAGTTTCAGAGCGAGATGAGCTCACAGAGCTCACAGAGCAGCCTCTGCTGGCCGCAGGGCTCCCGGACATCACCAGCATTCATTGGGCTGCCAGCAGGCTGTGCACGCTGCCTTCCCAGTCCCACCCTCAGCCCCCCTGCCCCGGCAGGCAGGGTCCACGTCCCCTCCCTGCAGCCCTGATGGGTCCCCTCTGGCCGCACCCACACCTGCTCCCCCTTCTCTTGTGCCCAAAGCTGTGCTCTTACCTTGCTGGCGGGCCTCCATCTCTTTCATTTCCAGGTCGTGGGTGAGCTCTGGAAGAGAAATTCAACAGGACTGAGGAGGAACATCCCGTCCATTCTGTGTTCCCCATGTCTTCCTCTTCCCTTTGAGGCACTGGACATCACTGTGACTGCAGTGCTATCTCTGCCCAGCCCACATGGGAGTGTGGCCACCTTGGAGCAGCAGCCACAGGCTAAGCTAAAAATAGGCAATTCTGGCAAATTAAGCAGCCTCATGGCCAAGACATTGTCTGCAGGAGGTTCTGCTCCTCTGACAATGTCTTTCCTTTTTCTACGAGAGCCGCTGAACCGTTTTTAGTGCTTTAAACCAGGACAAAGAGCAGAGCAATGGATTGCAAATAGACCAAAGTGTAAGCTGTCACCCAAAGCATTTCATAATTTACTGCTCCAGGCTGATCGCTGCCTCTGCACGTGACGCAAGCAGGGTCGGCCTTGTCCCAGCACAGTGTGCCTGCAGAAGGATGCTGCCCTGCTCCAGGGCAACGTGGAGCTTCCAAATCCCTTCCAAATCTCAAAAGCTGCAGCACCTACCTACCTGCTCAGCCCCAACATGCTGCCTCCTCTCTGCTGCTCTTTGCTTGCCTGCTGTCTAGCCCCAGGCTACAGCACCAGGTCACAAGGGGAAGCTCAGGACCTTCTGGAGTTCACTTTACCCTGCACTCTTACAAACAGTCCCTTTTGAATTAATTAGCACAGCCCTCCCCACCACTAACAGCCCTGAGCAGAGGAAGAGAGTGGCAACAGTGGCACTCAGCTGTTTGGAGGCTATTTTTCCCCCTGAAAATGAGTTAAAATGGTTAATCTTTGCCCTACATTTTTCTTTTAATCTGCTTTTGTGTTGACTCTAATCCTCATCACTGCCGTCCTTCTGAAACAGAATGCTTGGCTCAGGCTGCTCTGCCCGTCTGTCTTGGAAAACAAATCTAGTGAGAAGGCAGAAGTACCTGAGAATGTAATGCAGTTTCTGGAAAGCATTCAGCACTCTCAACTGCCCCGGTGGGAATCAATGGCCATTGTGCTATTTTTCTGAAGCTAAAATAATAGGTTTGGAGTCTCAGATATATTTCAAATGAAAGCAAGAGCAGTTGCGTATTTCCAAAGACATCATCCTGCTGAGCAAGTGCAGGGATGATGCACAGCCTGGGGTCCCAGTTTCTGTGCTGGAGCCAGGGAGCTGGTACTGATCTGCTTCAGTACCGTCCTCATGACTCCTGAGGGGCAGCTGAGAACCACCTCTGTGGCAGGGAGAGCCTTTCCCACAGGGAAAGGCTCAGAGAGATCAGGGGGATAGTGAAAATGTCGGAAACAACAGTGCCAGGGCAGCAGGCAAGGCTCCACAGGGCCATGGTGGGGAAAAATTGACTTATAGACTCTACTCCCCTCCTGCAAACGGCCCCCCAGATAATGACACTCACATGTCAGCAAAGTCTACTTAAAACTACCCAGGGGTTGCCCCCATCACTCCTGGCAGAATCAGCCTCACCCAGGAGGACAGGACCATGGTCACATACAGCTGTCCTTGGGTCATACTGGGAAGAGGAGATCACCCTTGCAGCGGGCTCTTTTCAGCCTGTGGGGACAGACTCCCCAAGTTTGATTTGGACAGGAGACCCCCACTGTTTTGCCTGCCTGAAGAAGCCATAGATGAAACCATTAAAACAATGAAACAGAACAGCAAAATTTCAGAAAGGACAGGGAAAAAGAGACAATTTTATCAGTGCAGACATTTCTTTGTTTCTCAGGAACCTGGGAGAATGAGAGCCTGGAAGACAAGGAGTAATTAGCTATGGCTGAATTATTGATGACAGCAGCAGCACAAGTTGGAATGAGTTTCAGTGGTGGCAGAAGGCTGGGCATCCGTCACTGCTGCAGGGGTGGCTAGAGGGGAGTGTGACACTGCCGCAGCAGAGTGGGGGAGAGCTGTGCACCCCAGAGCCACAGCCAGGCAGGGCCCTGAGCCTCAGCTGTAGCCTGGCGCTCGCCTTCTCTGCATCTTGCCGAGCACCTGTGTGAGCAGCCTGGCGTGCTTT
Source organism: Parus major (assembly GCF_001522545.3). Lineage (NCBI taxonomy): Eukaryota > Metazoa > Chordata > Aves > Passeriformes > Paridae > Parus > Parus major. The sequence goes on from NC_031787.1 coordinate 9,472,279, forward strand.
CCTGCTTTCATGGAGCTTTCCTGCCCAAGGTGCTCCATGAGCAGTCAGCTCCCACACGCTGGGGCCACCCCATCGCTCACCTGAGCAGTGCTTCTGCAACCGGAGGATCTCCAGGTGCAGGTCATGGAGCAGCTCCATCTGCTCCTTCTTCAGGAAAGCGATGTGTCGCTGCACGCTCTGGATCTGGTGCTCCAGGGACACGGTCTCCATCGCAACCAAATTCACGGTCCAGGCCTGCAGGGAGTGGAGATGGCTGGTGATCAAACGTGCAGCAGTGTGCTGGGCTTGCAAGCCCCAGCCCGTTGTGAGGGGCAGAGCCTGTGGTGAAGGGTGGTGCCTTCTCTCCTCGACCCTCTCCATGGGTACTGTGGCTGTGGGCAAAGCAGCCCTGCTCAGCTGATCCCCAGGGAATGGCCTCAGCCCTCTCACCTTCCAGTGCCTCTGAGGCCGACTGCTGTCCTGCCTGCTCTGAGACTGCACAGGCAGAAAATCTTGCTGCATGAACCCTGGCATCATAGCATGCATGTCTGTTCTGAATCTGGCCCTAGGAAATATTTTATCACTAAGTAGGATGCATCTGGGACAGGATTTCTCCCCGTTGTCCCCAGGTGGGAGGTGCACCAGAGACGATTTTGGCTCTCACTTGACAAGCCCCACATTACACAGCAGCAACTGCAGCAAGCGATCCAGCACATGAAAAATACAATATGCCCTATCTAACCCAATCAGCACTGCATGGTTAGGAGAGTCATGTTGTCTTCCAGGAGGAGGAACATCTTCCCTGGTACTTTGCCTGGCAGCCGAGCTGGGCTAGAGGTCCATGCCCACATCATCAATGGCCTCGGCAAGGCAGCTGCAAAAGCTGCCCACCTGTGCTGCTGCACAGAGAGATAAAAATAACCCCTGAAAGAGCCCTTTATCCCAGGAATCTGTCCTTGCTCCCTACACACAGCTCAGAAGGAGGTCAGCTGCAGCAAATCAAGGTAACCTGGCAGTGCTGGGTGAGTGGCTGGACTCAATGACCTGAGAGGTCTTTCCAATCTAAATGATTTTGTGGGGAGATGCTGTGCCACAAACCTGTCCCTCAGTAGCTGCTTCCCACATCTGACTTGAGTTTTCTCTCTACAGAAACTGCAGAACCAAAGAAGCACTGTGGCTCACTGTTCCAGCCCCCCTGGAATGATCACATAGGGCATTTTGCAATTCCTGCAACCAGAATGTGTTTAAAATCAATGCCACAGTAAGTGGTCTTGGCAGTGCCCCAAGGTCAAAGCTTTGTTCCTGCCCAGGGCTCTGCAGATTTGTGACAACGTCTCCACGGGGGGGCAGGCTGGTTGGGAACAGCTGAGCACCCAGCTTGCTGATAAGGAAATGATCCCAAGTGCATTGTCCTGTAGTTGTACTTATGGAAGGTGTAAAATCCAGCTGTACCAGAGGGCTGGGGCTGGCCAGGCCATCCTCTTTGGAGGGCCATATGTCCTGGTGCCAGTGCAAGAGTTCTGGGAGTTACCTGGTGTCTACCAGAGACCAGAAATGCAAACCACACCACAGGTACATCTTCCTGCCAGCCCTGGCTGTGGTGGGCTGAACTTCTTGATAGGAGTTGTGGTACCTCATCTCAGGAAACATCAGAAAGTAGGTTGGCCAAAGCCCAGGGGACACGTACTGCTATTTTCAAGTACTCTGTTCTGTCTAGTGAAATGTCTTTAGTAGAAATGGCTGCAAATTTTCTTTTGAACTTTCCCTTCTCCCCTTAAGTAGAAAATGGCTCTTTTTTTGAACCAATGAAAATGTTTTCCTTTAAAAATAGTTGATAGATTTCAAGCCTCAAAGAAAGTCAAAGAAAAAAAAAAATCTGGAATTGAGATCTGTTTCTTGTCTCTGATTTGGAAGCAAAGAGCCTTCATAATTTTCCTGTGTATGCGGAAAAAGGAGCCTGTCACCAGAACTGAAACAGGAAATCCGTAGTGGGTTTGAATCAGCTTTACCTGTCCAACTTTTACAAGCTCTCAGCTTGTGGCAGGAACATCTGAAGTCCCACATGAAGGAGTGAGCACCATGTTCTGTTTAGCCATGAACCTCTCACCAGTACTAAGGGCATGGAGGGAGGCAGGAGTGGTACACAGAGGCAAGTAGGGCAGGAGCTGTCTTCATTGGAAATGAGGACAATGCTGGAAACAGCCGTGCTGTTGCCCAAGAGCACTGATGGGAAGAATTCTCCAGGGGTTCCAGGGACTCAAGGCTGCTGCTGTTCACCATTTGCAGCCCCATGGAAGGGCCATGTTGTCCCCTCTGCAGGTCACACAGCATTGCCTCACGGGCAATGCAAGAGCCAGAGCTGTTAAGGAAGATGCAATCTCATCCTGAGGCTTTGGGAGCATCAGTATTGGAGTGTCTCTGACTTCACTGGAGGGCTGTTAGATGAGCGTTTGTCACCAAGGTGGTGTCCACCTGTTACCCAAAGGGGTTCAGAACCAAACTCTCAACAGCTGGTATCCTCCCTTCATTGCTCCTGAAGGCAAGTGGGATGGCAGCAGCATCCTGAGCCTTTGGTTTGATGTGTGCCTTCTGTCATTTCACACAGTTTGATCCTTGGGCAGTGTTGGGAGTTAATAAGGATTAGCTGCAGCTGCTGGCTGATTTAACACGTACAGGGTCACCACAGCTCCCAGCTGGTAACACCAAAACTCCCTGTGCCGAGGGTTTCAGAACACCCACAGTGGTGATGACCAAAAGTCTGTGCAGTGAACCATGGCAGGGACTTTCACCCTGTGCCACAGACACGAGAGCCAAAGCATGGTGACCGGTGCTGTCCTTCCCACCAGCTGCTCCTGTCCCAGTTGGGTGAGTGTGGCTCCCAAAAGGATGGTTGTAGTGCAGCAAATAGGGACTTGGTTGGGTGCCCCCACTCTGATCCCTCCCTTGCTGCTGTAGCTGTTACTTCTCCTGTCCAGACTGGTTCTAAGACACCAAGACAACTGGTGGTGGAGGCTCTCACAGTAACCGTGTACTCAGTGATTTTGAAGAGTTACAATTGAGGTTACAAGCCTGGAAAAAAATGTTATTCATAATAAAAGCCAAGAGTAAGTGATAGTAGTCCTCTTTAGCTTGAAGGATGCTCTGTGCCCTGTGCTTCTGAGAGTTGTACATGTGCACACACAGCAGCAAAAGAGACAGCAGTCAGCTGAGCAGTGTGGTTTGCCCCTATTCAGAGGTGACACCTACAGCTGGAGCTGGCCCCTGCTCCCTGCAGAGCTCTGGCTAAACCGTTCTCTCCAGTTTTGGAGACTGGACATCCATGGGTCTTTGCTTCACCACCAAGAGTTTTCAGGAACAAGGTTCCCTTGCTGATCCTCCAAGATTTTGAAGACAGAACTGATGAGGTGGAACTGGGCTCAGTCCCCTCCAATTCCCCACATGGAGTGACCGTGGGCATGGTCTCAACTGCTGAGCCTTCCTGTGCTGCTGCCTCTAAACCACATTTTTTTCCACACTCCTTGTCCTTTCACTATGCATCCATGACTTTTGACACAAGCATATTGGGAGCCCTGATCTCAGCTGCTTCTTTCAAAGTGCTGGTGGAAAACCCCAGTGAGATTTACAACTTCATCAAATTTATAAAATTCTTATTTCACAAACCAAAATGACTGAAGGAGCCTCTTGGAGCAGCTACAATGACCAATTCAATTGCAAGTCTACAAAGAGCTGATTTCCTTTGCACAGGCAGGTTGATTGAGAATTTGCTTCCAGGACAAAACTCTGCTTAAGTCTGCTATTCAATGTAAATCAGAACCCCAAAACTTTGACCCAAGAAAAACCCTCAATCCCAATGATGCATCTGAAAGGGAGACACAGTATTGCATATCCACGTACCTCTCTACACACACCGTCACACCATGGTCTGGCCCTTATCTGTGTTATTATTATTCCTCATAAATGGCAAATTAGCTGGGAGTTGGAGGGCATGACGTTTGAGGGAACAGGTCGATAATTTGTTCTGCTGTGGCTGCCACCAACCCCTTCTCCATCACGTTAAAACATACGCAGGAATAAACATTGATATGCGCTAGAAATCCATAGTGCTTGGTATTTACAGCTCTAAGAATATAAACTGTAACAATGCCGCTAAGCCAGTGTATCTTTAAATGTAGGGAAATCAGGCAAGCAGGAAGCTCAGAAACTTGCAGAAGGTCACAGAGGCAGTGGCGATGCCAGGAATGAAAACCAGAGGTGAAATCCTGGCCTTGGAAAAGTCAGTGGGAAACCTTCCCTGATCTCAGCAGAAGCAGAATTACACTTGGAGTGCTGTTTGCTATTCATTATCTGTCAGTGTCTATTTACAGATAAAATCGATACAGATGATGATTATAAATTATTGTGTTTCTCACAATTCTTTAAGCACAACCGCCTGAGGAACAGCCCCAGTGAGGCTTGTCAGGGGGCTGTGGATGCTGAAGGCAAGGCCGTGCTCTCTCCTCCCGGCTCCGAGGAATTCGCTATGGATCCAGCTCTGCTCCGGGAGCTGAACCGGGCCATCACCGCCGCTCCGGGCCAGCCCTCCTCCCCGGCGGGGGAGCCCGCGGTGCAGCCCGCACGCCGGGGCTTGGCGGGGGCGCTGCCCGGTCCCGGCGCCGCGCTCCGC
>NC_031787.1:9477386-9480705 GCF_001522545.3 Parus major
GCCCTCTGCCCCGGGCCCGGGCCGCACCCAGCCGCTGCCGGGGTAGCCGCATCGGGAGACCCGCGGTGAAGCGGGGCTCAGCTCCCGGGGACCCTCGGGGCCCCGCTCCCGCTCCCCTAGACTCTCTCTGCAGCTGGGTCCCGCTTCTCGGGGGTCTCGGTGAGGCCGGGGCTCCTCTCCCAGGGACCGTCGCGTCCCCGCTTTCCCTCCCCGGGGAGCCTCGGGCCGCCGCTCCCCGCCGCTGTCCGCGGTGCTGAAGCCCGAGACCGAAGCTGCTCCGGAGGGTCCCGCTCCTGAGCCGCCCGCTCAGCCCCGGGCGCGGGGACCCCCGAGCAGCCCCAGGGGGACAGAGAGGGCGACTCTGTGTCTGTGGGGAAGGCAGCAGCCGTGTGTCCCTGCGGAGGCTTCAGAGTCACCGCCACTCGGGGGAGGCGAATCAAAGGGGGGCCAGTACCGGCTGCAGCCGGGAAAAGGGTCAGTCAAACCAGCGAACCTTTGGTCAGAGAGATGGTAACAGAGACGATAAAAAAAAACTTGTTTACTCAAGAGGATACTGATTTTTCATGCCTTTTGTTTATGGTGCCCAGACCAGCTGGGGCTTCACATTCAAGGATGACTCAATCCTTTGCGCCTCTGTTCCGGCAGAGAGGCTGGGATGCGGTGGCCTGTTCCATGCTGCACGGCGGTGACGGCACGGGAAAATGGTAGCGTCCTCCCCGTCAGCTGACAGTCTGCTGATTCCCGTTCCCTTAATCCCAAATGTGCCTAGAGAGTGCAGTGGTGCACTCTGATGCTGAATTGTGCTGCCGGCTCCCCGTTAAAACTGCGGCATTCCTGCTTATCCCGGTGTACAACCAGAACACAGAGGAGCTGTAGGGGAGCTCAAGAGTATGGTCTGTGGTATCATTCTGCCATCCCACATCCTTCCCTCTCCTTGAATGCTTCCAGGCTCTGAGTGAGTTTGTGCTCCGCAGATCCAGCAAGGGTGTGCTGTGGCCAATAGGCTGCCCCATGCCTGCAGCATACTCCAGGTATGATACCAAAGGTTTGTGATATCTCTGCACAGTAACAGCCAAGGACTGCACCCTCACCTGATGCACAGTGGTGGGGTCCAGCCTGGCCTGTAGTTTCTGGTAGCAGAGAAAGGCTGGGCTTGGTGTTAGGTCTCATCTATGAAGACTAAGTTTAGTTCACATGAAGAAAGAAATTATTTAACCGGGAGAAAAGATGACCATGCGGTCTGAAGGTCTGTACATGCACGCCCAAGAAACTTGTTTGCAATAAGTTATCCAGACATCTCCTTGCACCCCCAGACAGTGCAGTGGAGAACTTCAGGGCCTCCCGATGCTCCCTCGGTCATGCCAACTCCTGTGTGGGCCTCCTTTCAACTTCTGTTCTCTGAAAAATGAGTTCTTCTTGAAACAAGAAGTTGTTATGAGGTCACAGATGCCTGTGTGGAGGGGGAGAGCACAATCTTTCTTGTTCAGAGCAGCACTGTCTTGTGTGGAGCCCCTCTCACCCATTTGTGGCCCTCGGGCCAATGCTTGCCAAGGTGTCACTTGTCCCTCTCAGGGCAGTGTGCCGTGTTTAGGGTGTGTGGATGTTTTTAATGTCTCCTTGTGTCTTCCCCTAACTTTTGTGCTAACTTGAGTAGCAGTGAGCTATAGACGGGAAGTGGGGGGCAGAGAGAGGGGGAATGTCTTAGTGCATCATGTTTCACAAGGTTTGTACAATTTTCATTGATTTTCCACTGGATAAAAGACAAGCCTGCAAACAGTCAAGGTCAGGCACTCGGGGACAGAGAGCTGCTCTGTAAATGAGGTCATCGCTCCGGGATGCAGCCTGCCGGGAGGGACAGCAGCAGAGCGCCGCGCATCCTCTGCACCCAGCACGGCACAGGAAATGTCGGCTGCCTCCACAGCGATCACCTGCCAGCCTGGGGTCACTCTGCTGCACACAGCCCGCTCTTTGCCATCACCAGTTCCACAATTAACTGGTTACACTGGCAGCTTTCTTGAGCAGGACATAACGTGGCAGTCCCTTTGCTGGTGCTTCCAGCCACCGTGATGTCCTGTCCTGAATTTATGCTGCAACTCTTTCCCGCTCCCTGCTTGCTCCCAGAGACAGGAGCTCCTTCTCAAACGAGTCTGAGGTTACAATATAGTGAGGCAAAAATGGCAGGAATACCAATTCAGGAGGAATTGGAGGGTCCCTGCTGCAGCCTCAGACGTATTACTGAGCTCCAGAGACTGTTGGGCAGAGGCAGGCAGCTCTTTGCCTATTCTACCCCTGCTGGGAGACATCTCAGTGCCGTGTGCCTCAGCGAGAGCGCTGGCAGCCCCTGCTCCGGTGCCCCACGGGACAGGGAACGTGGGGAGACCCAGCAGGTGCCTCAGCTCCTGGTTCTGCTGCAGCTACGTGGCTTTCCCCCTGGTTCGAGGCTGGCGGAGATTGTGGGGATGCAGGATGGGGAATGTGGGGACGTGAGGATGTAGGGATGAAGTGTGCGGGATGCGGAGAGGTGGGATGAGAGATGCGGGAAGCAGACACTGCGGTGGGGCTGCGGGCGGCAGCTCTTCCGAGCGGGGCTGGGCTCCGGCGCTGCTGCTGCTGCTCCGCGCCGCCACTGACCTCTAGTGGCACCGGCACCGGCACCGGCACCGGTGCGGACACCGGTACCGCCTCCGGTAAGGATAAACGGTACCGGAACCGGCACCGGTACAGGCAGCGCCCGTGTGTGTGTGTGTGTGTGTGTGTGTGTCTGTGTCTGTGTCTGTGTGTCTGTGTGCGTGTGTCTGTGTGTCTGTGTGTCTGTCTGTGTCTGTGTGCGTGTGCGTGTGTGTGTGTGTCTGTGTGCGTGTGTCTATGTGTCTGTGTGTCTGTCTGTGTCTGTGTGTCTGTGTGTGTGTGTGTGTGTGTGTGTGTCTGTGTCTGTCTGTGTCTGTCTGTGTGTCTGTGTGTGTCTGTGTGTGTGTGTCTGTGTGTCTGTGTGTGTCTGTGTGTCTGTATGTGTGTGTGTCTGTGTGCGTGTGTCTGTCTGTGTGTCTGTGTGCGTGTGTCTATGTGTCTGTGTGTCTGTGTGCGTGTGTCTGTGTGCGTGTGTGTCTGTCTGTGTCTGTGTGCGTGTGTGTGTCTGTGTGTGTGTGTGTGTGTGTCTGTGTGTGTCTGTGTGTCTGTGTGTGTCTGTGTGTCTGTCTGTGTGTCTGTGTGTCTGTGTCTGTCTGTGTGTCTGTGTGTGTCTGTTTGTGTCTGTGTGTCTGTGTGTGTCTGTGTGTGTGTGTGTCTGTGTGTGTGTGTCTGTGTGTGTCTGTGTGTCTGT
>NC_031787.1:9481064-9496636 GCF_001522545.3 Parus major
TGTGTGTCTGTGTGTGTCTGTGTGTGTCTGTGTGTGTCTGTGTGTCTGTGTCTGTCTGTGTGTCTGTCTGGGTGCCATGCCAGGCTCTGCAGGCGCTGTGCCCGTTCTGTTGCCCCCACAGCCGGGGCTTGGCAGGCGGGAGGTGCCCGGGGAGGGCTGGGCAGGGCCGGGTCCGTTCAGTGGTGACTGATTCGTGACCAAACAGCTGATTCCCAATGGGAGCTGCATTCTGTGTGCACTGGAGTTAACCTGAGTCATGTACCCTTCCAGGGTGTCTATGAAGTGCTTTGCGACCAGAGCTTTTTCCCCCCACCCCTGGGCTAATTATTAGGGGGATTTTTGCATTTAATTTATAAATGAGTTCAACTTTGCCTCAGATATTATTTTTCAACCTAATTGAAATGTAGTATGTGTGTGTCTTCTAATTGCTTTGAAGACCCTAATAAGAAGCTCCTTAAAGTCTAAAGGCTAAAAGCTGGAGGGTTTTAATAAATTTAACATTAGCTTAACATTTCCACAGGGATTGGAAAATATCTACTCATAAGGATATTTGCTTGAGCTAAGCAATGCAATTTGCTCCTCTGCATTATGTGTATGTGATATGGGAACAGTCCGATTTTTAAAATGGTCTAAGAACTTTTTTTCAATGAAAGTTGCTTTTATTTTTAAATCTCCCAGGTCTGTAAAAATTGCTGTGCTGAAGCAGGTGTGGGTCAGCTCCGGGGTTCCAGGGGCAGGAGGGCGAGTTTCAGCCTCTCCTCTGCTCCCTCCTGGCCTCTCTCTCATCCCTCAAGTCCATCCCGTCGCTGCTTCTCTGCCCATGACCTGCAGCTGGTGCAGGAGCTGGAGAGAAGCTGAGGCTGGGCTCGGTGCCAGTGAGGGGCCATCAGGGCTCTGCTCAGGGCAGTGGGAGTGGTGGGAGTGGTGGGAGCAGCTCGGCCGTCCCTGTGAGCTCTCTCTCCCCTCCCAAGCATGGGGTCCATTTCAGCTCCTGGGCTCTGCCCTGTCTTGCTGACCCAGGGCTTCCTGACCAAAACTGTGATGCACCAGTGGCTTCCTGGCCACCGTTTGGGCTGGAACACCCAAGAGGGCCAAGTCCTGGCCTCCTGTGGGGGATCCCATCTGCCAGCTGCCCACCTGGCACGTGGACATGTTCTCTCTGGGCACGTTGTTCTCTCCAGCCTTCAGCCCATAACTTGTAGAGATGGCAGCCCCACTGGACAGCAGGTCACTGCCCAGATTTGGGAGACCCTTATCCCAATTCCTTTTCTGTGGCCCAGGTAAGGCACAGCCTCTCCATGGCTAAGCAGCCTCTGCTCCCCAGCTGTGAGGAAAGCGTCAATGCCCTTCAGATGTGTTTGCACCCAACAACAGCAGGACTTCAGAACTAACAATAATAGGAATTTACTTGAGTAATTAACACTATTTGCTTTAAATGAAGCTGTTGGCTTGCAGATGCAGTAGCTGAATTTGGTGAGCTGTGAAATAAAGTTCTCAAAGATCAGAAAAGCGAGGATTTGGGGCCAGAACAGCACTTTTGGGAAACAGCTTTCAGTATGGTTTAAAGCTCCTTGAAGTAACACCTGACTGCACGTGCGGTTTTCTTCCTGAGCCCCCTGCAGCACCCAGGGGCTCTGGGAGGGAAACTCCGGCTCCGGCAGGTTTTACTTTGAATTTATGGGAGAACAGTTCTGCCAGTTCTGCCGGGTGGGTTGGGTGGGTGCTCTTACAGTGAGCAAGGACCGTGACAGACCCAAGGGCGGAGTCCAGCCCCCAGACTGTGCAGGTGTGGTCCCCGCTCACCTCTGCACACTGTGAGGGGCTGGGTGATGGGGAGGGGCTTGGGGAGGGCCAGGCTGACAGGGTTTCTTTCCCCCGGTGGCCGTTCCCGAGTCACTTTGGGATGCTCAGCGCAGACTTGTTTGTCTGTTTGAAAGTGTTTGAAAGGCTGGGAAACCTACATTTCCCTGGAGCCCCGGATGGGATCCAGCTGGTCGGGGCGAGACCCCGGGGTCCGCAGAGAGGTACCGGGGGCGTCGTGCGGCCCTCGGGGCTGCCCCGGTGGGAACCTTGCGTAACGCTTTACATAAGCGGGCAGAGCCCCCCCGCACCTGGCCGGGGCCGGGCCCCCCCGGGCCCCCGGGGCGCCGGAGGGGGCGGGAGCGGAGCGCAGGAACAGGCGCAGCCGCCCCAGCCCCGGGACCGCTGCGGAGGAGCCGCCGCCGGCTCCGAGCGGGGTCTGCGGGCCCCCCCTGCCCGGCGGGACCCCCGGGATGGCCTCGGGCAAGGCGGCGGGGGAGCGGCGGTGGGAGCTGGTGCGCTGGTGAGTGCGGCGGGCTGGGGGAGCTTTCTCGGCAAGGGAGACCCGAGCTGGAGACCCGCAGGGGCTGAGCTTGCCAGGCGGGCTGGGCTTTAGCGTGGGGGATGCTTCCAGGCTGGGAGAGGAGGAGATCTCGGGCTGGGGGGATCCCGAGTAGGGTTGAGGGGACACGGGACCTCGCCATGGATCTGGGATCCTAAGGGGTGCTCCCAGGGGCGCCGCGTGGTCCCGGCTGGAGCGGGGGGTCCCGGCGGGGCGGCTGCTCCAGCCGGGGGGGACCCATGGGGTGCAGGGAGGGGGCGGGTCCCTGCTGGGAGGGGAGATAGCTGGCAGAGGTAGAGGAGTCTGATCTCGAAGACATTTTGCGTTTGGGAAAGGGTTCTGCCCGCTGAGGAAGAAGCGTGGGAGCGGCAGCGTGCCGAGGTCTCCTTATTCCGGGGGAGTCCCCGGGACTCGCGTGGCGTGCTGAGGCTCCTCCATCCCTGGCGTGCAGGGACGGGGCTTGGCACAGGGCACTGTCTGTGCCCGGAGCAGCCGGGACGGGCTGACATTGAGAACAAGCTTTGTCTGTGTTCTTTTATGTTGAATTGTGCAGTTTGTGACGTCCGCAGCTTGTGACTTTTGAGCAGGGCGCTGCGGCGATGCCAGGCCGGGGCTGGCTGGCTCCGTGGGGATGCTGATGGAAGCGCTGGGACGGGGCCCTGAGCGGGAGCAGAGCCCGAGCCAGGCGGGCGCTGGGTGCCTGCGCCCCAGCCGTGGGAGGGAACCCCTCTAACCGAGACAAGTCGGCAGGGTGGGAGCCAATGAAGCTTTTTCTCCCTCCCGTTCCCCTCCTCCTTGCAAGGACACTTTTTATCTTTCACACACTTGGACAAACTGTTATAGCAGCTGCACGGCCTGGCTCTCTGCATCCCCACTGCCTCACCCTCACTTCCCAAGGGACACCCTGGCTTCCCTGCCTCTGCTCTGAGCAGGGTTATCATATACCAGAGCTGCAGGGAGCATTGGCATTGCACCGTGCTTGCTTTTAACCAGAAAGCTGGCAGGTCACTCTGTGCTGGGGATGCTCAGGGAGCCTTTTGGGTTTCCTTCAGCTGCAGTGGGAAGTCATAGTTCCTGCACTCACTGCCCCCAGCTCCACAGGACCCCACAGTGCTGGGCTGAGTGGGCTCAGGCAGGTCGCAGAGCCCAGCAGCAGCAACTGGGGGGCACATGGCACTGTGGAACATCCCCTTGGCCCCATTCAGACAGTGAAGGCACATCCCTGCAATTAATGTTGAGAATGAACCTCCAGGTGCATCCATATGCAGAGAAAGGGACAGGAGCTCTCTCCAGCTCTGGCTGAGGTTCATGGATACTGCAGCTGTGTGTGCAAGTGTCTCCAATCAGTACTACAGGGGCTTTAAGTTATTAGTTACTTGCTGATGAAATTTCATGTTCAGAGGAGTGTGAGTGAAGTGCAGCTGACTGCTGGGACGGAAGCAGGCAGCAGGATTTTGTTCCAAAAGATGGAAACAACTGCAGTTACCAGAATTTTACTCACTTTACAGGGAACACATACTCTTCTATCAAATTCATAACCATCAATTCACTTGACTATTACCTGATAAGCCTCGACATCTGGCCTGGCATTTGAAGGGATGCTAGAAAGGCCTTAGCTTGGCCTTGGAGCCAGTGATAGCCTGGGGTTTGGGGGGTGGGTGGGGGCTGGGGGCAGGCTGTGCCCCAAGATGATGGTTCTGAGCAGGGGGTGCTGTACCTCTGTCCCCTGGGGCTTTACAGGGGAATGTCCTGTGCTCCTTTGGGAATGTTTGTTCTTTGCTTTCCTGCACATGGTGGTTACTGGGGCCCTGAGGGCCCTGAGTGGCTTGGGGGCTGGGCAGGGGTTGCAGCTGGCAGCAGCCCCACAGATACCCACAAAAGGTGCAGGGATCTGCTCTCAAGAGAGGCCCTGTCCCAGACACAGCCATGTGCCCATGGGTGCATGGGCTGGTGGGCACTGAGGGATGCAGACAGATGGGCTGTAAGGTGATTTTCTGCTGCCACTGAGGAACGTGGTGGTGTAGGATGTGCGGCTGCGAGTGGCACCGGCGAGCCAGCCGCTCCTGCATCCTGCTGCTCCCCCCCTCAATCCAGTGCTGATGAATATTTCAGTCTCTCTGGATGTTATTTTTAGGTACGTGCGAGAAGGCCGCTTTCGCATTGAGGAGAGGACACTGACAGCGTTCCAGTGGCTCTACTCTCCCCAGCAGCACCGCATTGTCAGCCGGGCAGACCTGGGCTCCCCCAGCAGGTAAGGGGGGCTGCTGGCTGAGGGCTGGGGGCTGTGGGGAGCACTGGCACATACCCTGCAGCTTGCTCTCTCACAAGCCCTTGAAGTTTTGACACAGGCCTCCTGAGCCCCAGCCTGTCTGGGAGCTGTGATACAGCTGATACATGAGCCCTGTGATACATTGACATCTCGGGCTTTGCTTTAAAATGAAGTTCCAGGCACAGCGGTTTCACCAGGAGCTGCAAACACCACATAAGAGCTGTTTAGTTTAAAACAATGGAAAGGTCAAATTATCACCTGTCTGCCCAAACTTTTCTTGTAATCTCCCTCATGCTTTTGGTTGAGGATCCACTTTATGCGTGCAGCTCTTGAGATTTACTTAAAAAACGGATGGGAGCCAGGGGCTGTGTTTCCTCCAGCCATCAGTGATAACTGGAAAATATCTGTTCTGATCCCCTGATTTTGTTTGGTGCTTAAACTCTCCCCTTGGGAGCCCCATCCCAGGCATGTTCTGTGGCTCTCCTGCTGATGCATATGTATCGCTGTCGGTTCCCATCCCGTGTTTGATGATAAAACACCATTAACATAAAAGCCTTGTGGGCCTCCAGACACACAGAGAGCACCACCTGTTCTCCAGCCTGCGAAGAGCTCTGGAACATGCTGAGTCCCCTAGTGGCTGTGACACTAAAAGCTCTTCCTTCTCCGCTTCAGCAGCAGTTTTGCTCCAAGAGCCCTTAAAGCCCTGAAGTACTTATCTGCCTGGAATTGCATGGGTGAGAACAACAGTGGGAGTGCAGAGGAATGAGGTGCCCAAAAGACTTGGATTTCCCAGGACAGGAAGGGCTGTGGGTTCTCTTCATGCAGGGCAGGCAGGGCGAGGACGGAGGGAGGTGACATTCACACCTGGAAGAGACTTGCAGGGCGTGAGGGAGGTGCCAGCTGTTCTCGGAAGGAGCCATGACACACACGCTTACTGCTGCCATCTGCTTCCCGCGATGGGAATTCCTCTCCTGCCGCTGGAGAGGCTTTCCAGAAACTGGAATGACTGTGCTGTTTATTGATTTTAACTAATTTTTGCAAATTGCTTTCAGAGGTTGTGTTAGCCTCACCCCTGATGTTCATGTTTCATTTGGCACGTGCAACTGAAATGCGTGTAACAATTTATAATTAATGTTAAATGCTGTTTGGGTTAATTTCACTAGATTCATTTGGTCTCTCTAGGGGGTTAATTTAATTGGATTGGTTTGATTTCCCAGAGGAAAAGTCACCCGGAATCTTCCCCCAGGCAGTTACCTGGAGCCGTCTGGAGTCTGTGGGACACCAGCGGCCGATTATGAGCAGTGTCTGTATCTCTCTCATCGGGATGAAATGTTTGTCTCCAAAGGCAGCCCAAATGTAAACTTCGGCTCGGCAAGAGCAGCCGCGGGCACTGCAGGGGCACAGGGATGCTGCGGGCCAGGCCGCCTGCTCCAGCTCCTGCTCGGAGGGATGGGAGTGAGGAGACAGGGACGGAGAGAGTGCCCTCCTGCCTTTAGGCCCCTTAGACGGGGCAGGGCAGGGCGGCAGGAGCCGGCTCTGCCTCGGCAGCCTGAGAGATCCCGGGGCCGCGACGGAGTGGGGGGAACGCGCCCGGTCCCGCACATCTCCGCCCGGTCCCGCACATCCCTGCTCAGCCCCGCATATCCCTGCCCAGCCCCGCACATCCCCGCCCGGCTCCGCACACCCCCGCGCATCCCTGCCCAGCTCCGCACATCCCCGCCCGGCTCCGCACACCCCCGCACATCCCTGCCCGGCCCCGCCCCGCTCCGCCCCGCGCTGGGCCGGCTCCACCACCTCGGCGGGATCCGCAGGCAGCGAGCGGCGGGCGCATCGCGGGGCTGCGGCTCCATCCTCGGCGGTACGTGCGTGCTCCTGGCTGGGGAGCCCCGCAGGGAAGCGGCTGAGCGCGGGGGGACCCAGCGGAGCCGCTTCACGGCTCTCGGCTCCTCCGTCTGCGTTCGGAGCCGCCGTGCCACGGCAGGGGCTTGGGGGCGGAAACCGGGGGCTGTACGGGGGCTTAGGGCCGGGGACGGTGGACCGGGGACGGTGGACCGGGACACTTGTGTGAGAGGACGGTAAAGTGGTTGCCAGCACGGCTCTTAAATACTGACCATTCGAGGAGGAGATTTCCAGCAGACCCTGCGGGGCTCTGCCTGCTGTCCCCGGGGGTCGGGGTGATGGGATCCGGTGGCGTGCGGGTAGCTTTGTCCTGCCTCCCCCGGGCACCTCCTTGCCCGGGGAGCCCCAGGTGTTTGCACAGCAAAGGGATGTCTGAGCCTCCCAGTCTGCTGCGGTGATCCTCCCCACTGCTGTCCCTGTGCGAGGCTGCAGCTCATCCCTGACAGGGAAGCGGAGCAATGTCTGCTCACCAGGCTGAGCATTTATCTTCATCCTGCTCATTCCCACAGGCAGAGAACCAGTGTGCCCGGCGTGGAGCTGCACAGAGCCTGTGAGGGCTGTGTGAGGTGTTGCTTGCATCCCTGGCGAACGCAGGGTGTGAGATGGATCCTGCCAGCTTCTGCCGTTTTCTGCACGCTCTAGGCTCTGCTGTTTTGTTTAAGACTTCTTGTTGCTTTAGTAGCAGAAGGGACATAATATCTGTCCACAAGGCACGATTTGCTGAGGGTTGGAATCACGCCGAAGAGTTTAAATTCAGATCCAACAGGCGGTGTGATTGCAGGCAGCAGGCTCGCGCTTGCACACACCACGTTTCACAGATACTGCATTCTCCCTCTACTGCCGGTTCCTCCCACTAGGGACTATAACCATAGCAGCAAAAATGCCTTTAATGCCTTTTTCTTTGCTTGTTTGTTTTATTATCCTTCCTTCCCTTCATCCCTAAGCATATCTGTATGGTAGCGGGGTCGTGAGGGCTGCTCAAAGAGGCCCTCTGCTGCTGCTGCTGCTGCTGCTGCTGCTGCTGCTGCTGCTGCTGCTGCCTGGACCTGGTCAGATGTTCTGGCGGCTGGAAGCTGCTGCTGCTGTGGAAACAGGAACAGGACTTCAGCAGCAACAGGAGAGACATTTTTTCCAGGAGCTAAAAACAGCTCACTCTCCACAGACAGTTTTGCAGTTTTGTGGGGGTAGATGAATCCCTGCTTGGAGTTAACATCTGCCTCCAAGCTGGATGCCAGAAAGACTGTTTATTCACTGTGATTTGATTTCAGCCTGGCTCTTGCAACACCCACCCAAAATGGTTGAAAAATACAGGTGATGCTGGCAAGAGGTAGCAGGATTTGGAAAAGCTCAAGTCCAAGCTCTATGTGCCTTGTTTGCAACATTCAGAGTGTCCACACACAGGTTTGGCCTCAAACTGAGCCATGGCTGCTGAGGTCTGACCTTGTGCCAGCACGGCTCAGCCTCGGGCAGCCACTGATTCCCCATCAGCTGCTGAGCCCGAGGTGCAGGGCAGGGGTGTCTGAGAAGAGCAGCCCATCAGGGGAAGGTGCCAGGACACATGCTGGGTCACTGAGCCTGGTGTCCTGCTGCTGCTGCGGGCATCACAGAATCATACAATCACAGAACGGTTCGGGTTGAAGGGACTGTAAAGGTCATCCAGTTCCAAACCCCCTCCTATGGACAGGGACACCTTCTACTAGGCTTCACTGTCTTGTGTAACATTTTCACAAACATTTTGAGTCTCAATTAGGGGGTTGGGGTTTTTTTTGGTTCCTTTATTTCCATTATTAGGAAACTGTTCCAGGGACTGATTGTATTGAAGATTAGAAAACTCCTAATTTCCAGCCAAAGCATGCTCAGGTTTCTCTCATTCCCATGCTTTCATCCCGCCCCCATGTTTTCCCAGCCCTGGTTTTCAGTTTAAGCTGTTCTTTTTCTGTCTCTCCACAATTTCTTCATTGGCTGCAGCCACCCCCCTGCTCCGTGTTTGTTATGTGAATTGGGCCAAATGCTCTCTGCTTCCTGGCACAGCTGCCAGTGCCAGCCTGCCACTGGGAACAGGTTTTGTGGGAGGTTTGTCCCGATGCATCCTCCCCTCCACCAGCCCCTGCACTGCCTGGGCACACGAGCAGTGAGCTCCTGCTCCTGCATGCATGGGGACTGGAGCGGTGTGGGATGTGCACTGGATATGCAGGTAGCCATGGTGACAGTGCCCAGGGACCTGGGGCTGGAGTGGCGGGGATGCCACCAGGCACAGAAGGGAGCAAGGCGGGGCTAGTGGCACTTGCCCTGTCTCTGGAGCATCCTGTGCAAGGCACTCACGTGGGCATTGTGTGGATACACAGAGCAACCTTCTTGCTGGATCCTGGGTAGGCTCTGCTGTTCCCATGAAGCATCCTCCCTCGGGCTCCACTGGCATGGGAAGGGGGTGGTTGGAAGAGGTGGAGGAAACAGGCACAGAAAATCTGTGTGCTTGATCAGGTTTTTTCTAGAGAGAGCCTTTTCATGCCTTTTCATGAGAGAGGAATTTCATGCCCTTGCTAGCAAGGCAGGACTCTAAAATGGGTGGACTTGAGTAAAGAAGCAACTTTATACATTAAATTCACAGTGGGCTCAGAGGAATTCAGTGAGCCTGGGAGCCCCGTGTGGTGTCTGCATCCAGGGCCGTGATGAGACATGATCTGTGTGCCCCTGCAGCAAAGAGCTGGTTCCTGTGATGGTGGGAGGGAACAGTGGGGCTTTGGGAGCACAGGCACCTGACCAGAGTGGGGGCCAGGTTGTCAGCCAGCACCTGTTGGTTTCCTGGGTTTTTCTCCTCTGTCCTGGCCACTTCCTGGGCTGCTGGGAGAGCTGGTGCTGCCCTACTTGGGTGTAAGTACCCCCTGTGCCAACTGCCTGAGAAGTGATGCTTTGCAGGTCACATGGTGGCTTCCTCCACGATCTGTTTTGTAGCCATTTCCACAGAAATGAGGAGTTATCAGATCACTTTAGACATGGGGATGAGTCCATGAGCCATCAATGGTTTCTTGAGAATGTGGAAGAGGAGCTGGAGCATGGTTTGCAGCTTGAGCTGTGCACGGCCTTGGGCTTGGGATGGTCTCTGGCTTTCCTGTCCTTTGTCTAAAGCTCTCCTCTTGGGTGACACACAGCCTCCCCTCCCCAGCCTGGTGGCCGAGGGAGCCCTCTCAGTCCTTCTGCTCTGAAGCTGTTGAGCAGTGAAGAGCCACCCCTGAGAGCAAGTTGGGCTTTGTCGGAAGCTGCACTTAAGACATCAAGTTTTTCTCTTCACTTCAGCAGCACCATAAAGGGGAGAAAATAGTGTTTAAAATATTCCATGAACTGAGTCAGAGGTAATTTGGACACTGTTTTTCTTTGCTCTGTAGGTCAAGCTGATGATGTGTACAGCATGTTCTTCCTGTCAGGACAAAAATCTAATATTTCTGTGTGCCCACAACCTTCTTTAAGATCATAATAGGAAGCTGAATGCCCTCAGAGTGCTGCAGGCAATATTAAAGCACTAATGATGCAATCAGTCTCTTACCCCAGTAAGAAAGGGAAGAATTATGCTGCCCTTGCTGGGCACAATCCTGCTCTGAGGTGTCACCAGCAGCATGGCACTGTTCCCAGTAGGCAGGGGCTGCTCAGCAGGCTGGGTCAGACCAATGGGATCCTGGCTCTGGCAGAGGCCCCTGGGAGATGTTAACTTAGACTGGTGCAGATGGTGATGAGGAGTTGTCCTCTCCCAGGGTTTTCTTCCCTAATTTTGGCTGCTTGGTTATGATTTGGCTGTGCCTGCTCTGAAAGGAGGAAGGTTTTTTTCCTTTTTGTTTTTGAGCCTGTGTGAAATACCTCAGGGGGAAGAGGGGAAGTGAGAAAATATCATTGCAGAGTCTATTTCTGGAGGCACGCCCCTGTGGGTGAGATGGTGCTGGGCAGGCGGTGGGCACCCGGCAGTGGGGGAGGCTGGTGGCCTCGGGGGTGCTGAGGTTGGGTCCTTGGTGTATTTTTAACCCTTGCCTGGTTCAAATGCAGTTTGTCACCTGGATCTGTTGCGGCTGATGGGGTTGCCATTTGTGTGGGGATGGGGAACAGGAAGAGCTCCACTTCCACCACTGCCAGCTGCAGTTATCTCCGGGTACTGGAGCAGGGTGAGGTGGGCTTGTGCAGGGGCTGCCCCACACCCTGCTGGACAGCAGGAAATGGAGATGTTTCCTTATGGCTCTGTGCTTTAGCATGACACGAGGAAGAGCTGTGGGAGTGATTATGATCTAGTGACTGAGGTGTCCTCCCAGCAAAGGGGAGTCAGGTCCTGCCTTGTCCCTGTCACCCTTCCTGCTCCTGTGTCACCTCCGGCAGCTGCGAGTTCTTGGGGCCAAAGCAGCAGAACAAGATGCAGTAAATGGTGCTGCAAGGGGAAAGGTCTAAACTGGCCATTTCCCTGGGACTCTCCAGGTTGCTCCTGGTGTGGTTCCAGTTAAGGTCAGTGCTTCCCACAGCCACTATCGCCCCTGTCCCACAGCTCTGCACGCAGGGCTGTGCTTGGAGCAGCCGCACTGGGTCTCATTCCAACGTCTGGCAGGGCCTGGCTATACCCAGAGCTTTTATTTTCAGTTAATTGTGAGCAGCTTGGTAGAGCTTGGCAGAAATCAACTGGGAGGAGTGTAAGGAAGACATGACCTGGGGGAAGATGAAGTGAGATGATAACGTCACACTGCTGTTGATGCAGAGCTTTGACACAGATCATGCAGGCTGGAACAAATGTGCTCCGAGAAAATGACTGCTCCAGATATTTTGTAGTACCTGAATTATGGCTTCAAAGCCTGCAGCATGGCTTTGTTTTTTTTTTTTTTTTTTTTTTTTTTTTTTTTTAAATAATGTCCTTAAGAGCTCTAAAATTCAAAGAATTTCCATAGTTTCATGCCTTTAAGGCTGTGGGCAGAAAAGTAGGAGTTGAAATAGCTGGATTTCAGTCCAAGTTTTTTCTATGGAGTTGAGTGATTTCTGTCTCCAGCTCCCTATACCCTCTCTCTGCCCACTCCTTTCTTTCACACATCAGACAGAATTCAAATGTCTCTCAATTTAAAGCTTTTGGGTGCTTGGATGAGAATGCTGGGCTAGAGCTGCCTCTGACCCAGGAGCCAGCACTGTGTGGAGTGCCAGAGCAAGGGGATGCTGTGAGTCTGCACCAGGAGCTGGCGTGGATCACTGGGCTAGGAGGTGAGTGGTGGGGCTGGACCTTGCAGTCGGAGGCTCTTTCTAGGCTTTGAGCTGCAGCAGCTCTGGGACTCCTGGATCCCGTGGGCATGGCAGAGGATGTGTGGCAGAGGATGTGTGGCTGAGCAGCTCGTCCCATGCTGGCTGCAGCGCACGGCTCCTCTCTGGGGTTGTGCTGTGGCCCCAGCACAGCCCAGCTCCCCCTGCCTCTCCACGGCCGAGGTGGCTCGGCTTTCCCATCCTTCCTCCTCACCTGATCCCCTGGCGTAGCCCAGCTCTGAGTGAGTGCAGGTGGGCGCTGGTGTTTGGTTTGGGGAGGTGGAAGGTGTGAGGACACCCGGGCACCAGGTACAGCCTCTGGGCACCACGCCCCACCCTGCAACCGGGCTCATCTCCCTATGGCTCTACTGTGCCCTACAGTGCCCAAAGCATGATGCAGGGAACAGTATCTGTTTTCTTGGGATTTGTGATGGATGGGAGGTCATACCCAGCTAGATGTCAGCATTTCCATTTCCATGGGATTTCTGAAGCCTGGCTGTTAAAGGACAGGGGGGTTTTGGTGGTGGTCAGGCTGCAGATGCGATTTCAGCCTTATAGAGCTGGGGAACCAGAGGAAGGAAAATCTGTGTGCCACAGGCAGCTGCTTGGGAGCTGGTGGGAGATGCCTTGCTGGGCTCTGGGATGGTGGCTTCTGTTTGCCATGAGAGATGAAGTGATGGGTTTTTTGCTTATTGAGGTTTGATGCCTTTAGTGGGATGCTCCCTGAGGGGCAGTGGAGGGGTGGGTGGAGGTTCCCCTACCAGGGAGCCAGCCTGGTGCTATGACTGCAGCGCTACCATTTCGGGGACAGAGAGGGAGAGGCAGACCACCACGCTGCCACCGGTGCCCCTCTGGATCGGGCCTTAGTGGCCGGCACAGTCTCAGGGCACTATGTTTGTGGGCGACACGGTGTCCGTGGCTCAGCCGCGCTGCCCATGCGGCATTGCTGGTGGTCCTGCCATTAGGAGAAATACGATATTTGCAGCGTGAGGTTGCGAAAAGCCTGTGGCCGCTAAAAGAAAAGGAAATGACTTTTTTTGTGGTTGTGTGTGCGCGTGTGCATGCGCTGCCGCGCTGGGGGCGGCTGGACGAGACGTGCTGGGGTCCCCCCGCCCCAGCACCGGCAGAAAGCGCCGATCTGGCCGCCCCTGTCCCATCCCCGCCGCCCCTGTCCCATCCCCGCTGCCTCCGGCAGCACCGAGCCACCAACATGTTCCAGAGGAAGCGCAGCGTCTCCTTCGGCGGCTACGGCTGGTGGGTGCCTTCCCCTTCCATCTCTCTCTCGCTACCGGGAGCCATGTGAGGAGCTTTCCTTGCCTGCTTTCGGAGCAGGAATCAGCGGCGAGGTGCAGAGCCCTTCCCCGCGGCCGGGCGAGGGACCTTCTTGCCCTATGCCAGCAGGAAGCCTGGCACAGCTTCAGCCCAGTAAAACCTCGTGAGCTTTGCGGGTGATGGCAGTGAGGGTACCTCCCCGAGGGCTCGGTGGGCTCCGGTGGGCACGTACCTGCTAGAGTGTCTGCCCCTGCACCCTCCTCTCGCTACTTTCCCTTCTGCCTGCTCCTCCTGCACTCAGACAGCGATGCTTACAGCCACCTTGGGCACCTTGGGGTGTGCAGCAAGCTCCCTCCCGCTCCAGGGCAGGCTCCCAGTACCTGTGGCACCTCCATGGGTCATCCGTTCCTTGCCTGTCCTCAGCAGAGCAGCACGGCTGCTGCCTGTGCCCCGAGTTCAGCCGGACTGTTTGCTCCTGTCTCTTCCCCCTAAGAGATGTTGATCTGTAGGGAAACAGCTTAAGAAAACGACACCGTTCTCCCTCTGACCTCTCTTTAGGTCTCCTCTCTGAGGTGTTTTATGTCTGTTCCAAGTTTGTTGGTTGTGATGGTGTTCGGTGCTTTGGGCAAAAGGCTGCTCTGCCCCGTGCCCGCTCCGCAGCGGCTGCAGGGGCTGGGACTGGACAACGGCAGCCCCGGGCTTTGAGAATGAGGTGTCGTGGACTTGGGAGCTGCCTGAGACCGGCTGGGGGAAATGCTGAGTAACTGGGCCGTGGGAGGGCAGCTGGCGCGCCGAGGCTTTCGGCAGGGTCCCCCGGGATGGAGTGCACGCCTCCCTGAAGCCAAGAGAGCTGCCTTGGCCGGATTGTGTTTTCTTTACATACAAACGGAAAGGGTGCACTTGGATAGATTTCTGTTCAAATAAGTTTTGTGATACGTGGGCTCATTTTGTGGTGGCCAAACCGCAGCTCTTGGACAGCTCTGCCCCGCGGTCGCTGTTGTGAGCAGTGGCTCTGGGGCGCTGACGGCCCGGGGGGCACCCAGGAGCTTCCCTGTGCGGTGGAGCAGAGCCGTGACCCTCCTTGGCACAGCATTCGGGGCCGGCTGAGCTCTGCTCTGCTCCTTTCCTGCTGCGCTTCGGCGGTTGCAGGGGAAAGAAAAGCCGGAGAGTCGCTCGGAAAACGGGGTGTGCCAGCGGGTGGGGGCTGCGCTGGCTCTTGGGGCTGCGCTGGCTCTTGGGGGCTGCGCTGGCTCTTGGGGGCTGCGCTGGCTCTTGGGGGCTGCGCTGGCTCTTGGGGGCTGCGCTGGCTCTTGGGGGCTGCGCCACCGTTGCAGTTGGGGCTGGGGGAACAGGACATGGCCTTTTCTTTAGATACCACGCCAGGGTCTGCATGTGAGAGCTGCGGGGGGAGCTCCCAAGGGGCTCGGTGCGCTTCTCCCCGGGTCCCTGGGGAAGACGCTGCCTGGAAAGCTCTGTGAGCTGCCGGGAGAGCCCTTCCCTGGGTGTTCACTGGAAAAGAAGGGGATCTGCCACAGCCCCGCACCTGCACCTGCATCTTCTCACGGTCCCGGCCGACCCACCCTTCCTGTGGGGCTGCGTGTGAGGTGCCTGGGCACACCCAGCCGCCTCCTGCTGTGGCTGCACTCGCTATTTCCAGCCTCTGCTGGGCTGGAAATTGCTGGTTTTTTTTCTCTCACCAGCTGCATCTGCTGCCAGCGAGGTCCCGGAGCAGTGCGTCCGTCTTGGGGGGTAATTGCGGTGCCCCCAATGTAGCTGTAGGGATGCACAGGGTGTGCAAAGCCATCGTGAGTGCTGTCCCCGGAGCCGGTGCTGCCCAGGGCCGGGGAGCCCCAGGGCTGTGGGGTGTGGGGAGTTTCACTTTGCGGCCTTTGGAGCAGGGCAGGGCAGACAAACGGCTCTCACAGTAACACTGCAACTGCGGTTTCCCAAACATGGCAGTTTATTTCCGGTGTGGTTTTGTTGTTGTTGTTTCTTTTTCTCCACTTCTCACTCTAAGAGGCCAAATAACAACAACTGTTATTTCTTCCCGTGGTTCCGGATGGAGCCACTCGTGCAGCTCCCACTCTGGGACAGGTCCCATGGGAGCTGCCCCAGCCACCCACTGTCCCTGAACTGTTTCGCTGCTGAGCTTGGAAGCCACTCTGCTCCCCAGCGTGCTCTGAAGTTCAGCATGATTTAATGATCAACAAGGTCTGGGCAGGCTTGTAAGGTATTAAGTCACAATAGCAGGTGCCCTAGATCTATTTTTAGGAGCAGCAGTGTGCTGGTTCTCCAGAGCAGAGCACAGAAACTGATGTTTGGGGAAATGCCTGGAACAGAGCTCCTGTGGCCATGGGGTTTTATGAGGGTGAGGTTGCTGCAAGAGAGGGACCCTGGGAAAGGTAATGGTACCTGTGCCTTGGTACCTGCCAGGCTCAGCCTGGTGTGGAGTGCCGGGGACCCGGCCCCTGTGCAGCCCCTCCTGGCTGTGGAGCCCAGCCTGGGGGTGGAGAAGGT
>NC_031787.1:9496671-9541511 GCF_001522545.3 Parus major
GGGGGGGAAGGTGTATTTATGTGGCCATGCCATGTCCTCCTGTGATCACAGATTTGGGGGGTGTTATCTTGCTGTTTCATCTTTTTTTGAGATGTGGAATTGATTCCATGAGGCAGATAGCAGAGCATTTTCAGTGACTGCCAAAAGACGTTGTTTTGCATTTTGAGACATTACTATGATTTGGATTAATTAATATTAGTATGACTGTAACCACAATGATTCTGAGGAGATGAGCACTCATTACCAGTGCCAGGGAAATCAGTGAAGCAAGTGGGGCTCCCAGTCCCATGTGAGCCAGCTAGGGCTGGGAAAGATGGGGCTGTTCTGTGTATCATCTGCCTGGGGCCGGGTTGCAGTATGTGGGGTTTGGTGGGATCTTCCCAGCACGTCAAGTCTGTCACAGGTCTATTTGTATATCTGTGGTTTGTGGCAGATGGGCTTTGGAGAGAGCTGGGACATAGTCAATGCCCACCTCTGCTCCCCTGGCATTCCAGATTGGGAGGCAGCAGCTCTGCACGAGGAAAGAACTAGGGGTATTTTTTCTTGCTTGCTGCCAGGCTTCATTTTGGGTTAAATCTTCGTTGATTTTGTTTTCCAATGAAGTCTTTCTGTGGTGATCATCGTGTCAGCTGGAGCGCTGGCACCTCCAAAGGATGTGCTGAGGTCGTGTTTGGCAGCAGCCCCCAGTACCCAACCCCCTCCCAGCTACATCTGGAGCCCCTGTGCCTGCAGTAACACTCTCCTCTGCTCTCTTCCCAGGATCGACAAGACAATGCTGGCCAGCCTGAAGATCAAGTGAGTACCTGGCTCTTCTCTCATGCAGTGATTTCCCGTGGGTTGAGTGGTGCTGGGAGCTGGCTCAGTGTGTGGAGGATGCTTTCCTGGGAGCTGGGCTCCAGCTGGTGCAGTGGAGTCCAGCCATGTCCGCCCACTCCAGGACATGCGTTCGTGCTTGTCCCACAGTCTGTTCTCCTGAAAGCCTGAAGTGAATCAGGCACTGGGAGATTACAACAAACACGGTGACACGGTTGCTGTGAGATCAGTGGGCTGAGGTGTGCGGGGGGCAACTCACAGGGCACCAGCTCTACCTCGGGGGTAGCAGGGGTGGGAATCATCAGGCCAGGCTGGCACTCAGCTTCTGGGTGTAAATCCAGTCTGGAGGTTTTGTATTTTGTTTTTCAATCTGGAGAGGTGGTGAGTGTCAGTGGAACAGTGCGTGCCTGGTACCCAGCCCCTCTCCTGTGCTGCTGAGAGGCTCTGGGCACTGCTCTGGAAGGGGTGGAGATGCTACTGGGGTCAAGGAGGGTCTGTGGACAGGCAGTGTTGCTTCATGGGTCCATCTTGGATTTGTCACACTGGTGGGTGGTGTGGGTTGTGCAGCTCTGGCAAGGTGGTTGCTGGGCCAGGTCCTGTGCTGTGGTGGAATGGGTTGTGGGAGGTCACCATCCCTGCTGGGATTTGTCCTTGGATGCTGGGGAAAAGAAGGTGGTGAAGGTCTGGGAGTGGTGGCACCGATGCTCTCTGCTCCCCCAGCACTTGTGGCTGACTGGCACCTGCCTCCTGTTCCCACTAGCTTTGTCCTCCCGGCTGCACATCCTGGATACTGATCCCTTCCCTCCCACTGTAGTGCATCCTCCTGTCTCCTGCATTCCAAACGAGCTCTCTGGGTCAGGGGTTCCCCACTGTGAGCACACGTGCAGCTCCAGCACTATGAGCTTCATGCTGTGCTGATGCAGAAATGCTCTGGCCAAGCCTCCCCTGGGCTCCAGGCAATGCATAGGATGATGGCTCATGTGGTTTCCCTTTATAATCATTGTGCAAATTATTCATTAATGGAAAAGTATCCAGAAAGCCTGGGGGAGCTGCTGCCTGAACAAGCCGCTGAATGCCCATTTTAAATGGCACAGTGGAATCGCCGGTGCTACACTCATTGCCCAGGTTGTGCCGAACTAATGAGAAGTTTAAATCAATGTTTACCACTTTGGGGAGTGGAGGCAATCCTCTGAAGACTTTCCTTTTCCCGTGAAGCTGAGAAGGACTGAACTGCTCCTTGTACTCTGCTGTACACTGTGCTCTGATTTTTTTCTAAGTCTGTGGCAACAGTTCTGCAGCAGAACCCCCCCGTATCCTGCTCTCTCCACCGTGCCAGGCAGCTAATGCTGTGCTCGGGATGCTGTGCCAGTGCTGTGGGCACACTGCCATGCTCCTGTCTGGGCAGGGTGAGGGTCTGGGGCCACGTTTCTCTGGCTCTGGCTTTCCTGCCCTGGCCAGAGGAGGGAGTTTCCTTGGAGCTTTTGATGAGCACCCACTGATGGTTGCAGCTAATGCTTCCCGCAACTCCGCGGTGCTTCTGGTCTGTGGGTAGGCTGCTTCATTAAGTGCTTCTGTAATTGGGGCTCAGCCAGAGCCATGTTTCATATTCGTAAAAGCTTTTAATATTATAAAAATATGATAATCCCAAACTTTCGGGTTTTTAGCGCCCTCTTGTTATTGCTGCAGCCTCTATCGGAGTGTTCTGGTTTAACCCGTGGCAGAGGCACCAGGCATCGGAAGTTTTCTTTCCCCGTATAAGTTACTACCGAAAATCGGAGCTGCTTTCCGCATGCCCTGGAGCGCCTCAGGGAGCCTGCAGACACCAGCCCCGACTTGCAGAAGGCTGGGAGGCGGCACCAGCAGCGCACGGCGGTCGGTGTGACCCCTGCGAGACGGTGTTTGGAGGGACGGAGCACGGCTGAGTGATGCAGGGCAAGCCCTGCCTGTCCTCCCAAGGATAAACCACACAGAGTCAGGATAAACTCACCCACGCAGGTGGCACCGGGGCATCAAAACAGTTTTCCCCGCTGCCTGTCTCTCCGTTTGCTTCTTCGGTTCGGGTTTCACTGGTTCCTATGGTAACCGTGAATGCGTCTGAGGGGCCGGAGAGCAGCAGCAGGCACCGCAGGGTGCGGGAGAGGCGGTGCGGGAGCCCTGGCAGCGCAGGCAGGGCTCAGCTGACCCCTCTGGTGACAGGCGCTGGCAGCGGTGCCAGGGCTGCAGTGGGCAGGGAAGGTGCGGCACCGGGCCCGGGCGTTCCCGGGCAGCTGCTGCCGAGGAGCCGCACAGCTCGGTCTCTGGGAAATGCTGGGAGGCTCTGCAGAGGCCTGGCTGTGCCCCAGGGAGCTGTGCCTGCTGGGCAGAGGAACCTGAGAGCATCGGCGCCCAGCCAGGAGAGCTGGTGTGCCCTGTCCCACCGCTTGGGTTTGGGTGTCCCAGCCCTGGGCCAGCCTGGCTCTGGAACCCACTGTCCTGCGGCAGGAGGCAGCTGAGCCTGTGGCTGCCGTGGGGAGCCAGGGGCTGCTCTGGGGAGCTGAGATATGCTCCTGCCCAAAGAAGTCTGGGAGAAGGCTTGGGGATACTCTGCTCACTGTTTTTGGGGGTGCACATACCCAGGGGTGGAAGCAGGCGCTGGTGCTGCAGTTCTCGGGTGCTGGGGCTGTTGAGAGCTGCTGGGACTGGGGCCAGCCCAGGGAGCTGTGGAATGGAGACTGAGACACTTGGACAGTAAATGGATTTGGCATGTGAAGACCCTGTGTTTTGGTCTGGACCAATTCCATCGTGATCCAAACTTTTCTGTTACATTTTTTATCCCTTACCCACTTCAGGGGAAAGCACTTGGAGCAGCTGAATCCCCTGAGTTGGCAAAAGGGGAATTGTGTCCACAAGCAGCTCCCCAGCCTTAGCTTGGTGCTGGTGTTTACTTGTGTCACATGAAGTCTCTGTAGGGAGCTGGAGTCCTGCAGTCCCTGTGGCTCCCCTGGGGGCATGGCTCCATGCAGTCCTCGTCACATGTGGGGTGTTCGAGGTCAGGTTGTGCTGCTGGGAAGAGAAGACATGAGCCAGATGGCAGCTAAGCTGCTTCCCAAGTGGGAAGGTCACCCTGGAGGAAAACACCAGCCTGCAAAGGATCTTTGCACGTCAAGCAGCAGTTCTGGCCAGGTGAGCCAGCCAGGTGGGTTTGTTTACCTCTCACAGCAGCCCAGCAAGTGCAGGGGTCCCTGAGAAAGCAGGTAGAGACCCTCGAGCCCCCTTGGCCTTGTAAAGTCCTTGTACTGGGGATGCTGGAGGTGGAGAAGTGGGATGGGGACTCATGAGGCCCTTCCTCCTCCTCTGTGGAACAAACTGGTAGAGTGATGTCCCACGGGGGTTCACCAGCCCTTTACCTGCTGACAGCTCCTCAGCTCTTGTGCTCTGGTTATTTGTTCATTGGTATTCATGGGGTGTGCTGAGAAACCACAGAGTTAAACAAAAAAATCAGTGAAAAAGCCCCTCCTTCAGGCAGAGTCACCTCTTCTTTTAGCCTTATAAAGCGAAAATAGCACCAAAACAATCATGTCTCTGTGGAATGGAGGAGCCATGTACAGCAATTACTGGGAGTCAGTGTGTGTGCAGTCAGAACTCACATGAAAGAGCATGTGATGCTCCTCTGCCGATGGGAGCAGGAGGATGAAGGTGGGAAGAGATGAAAGATTTACTCAACCTTTGTAAAAAGAGCTGTGTCCAGGCTTGAGGCTCTTTAATATTTGATGGGCTGGAGCTGAGTTAATGGGAAGATGTGGGAATGATTTAGCATCTTGGAGGTGGCTGCAGTGACTATTGCCCTGATCTTGGAGGTTTGTGCTTGGGTCCTGTGAGGACAAGGTCTGGCGAGCAGATTGCATCTAAGTAAATTCTTTTGACTTATTAGCACTTCATAAATGGATAACTACATGTAAATGTATGTCTTGCCAATATATTTAGCCGGAGAAGCACATGCAAAGGAAATGCTCTCAAAACTACCGCAAAGCAGCCAGCTGCAGCACACAGGGAGGCTTTCTATCTCCCTTGCTTTGGAACTGCTCCTCTCCATTGCTGTGGGCGTGGAGACAGCCCCGTGTAAACCCCAGCAATGACCCTCACCAGCAACATGGCCTGGGTGGATATTTCAGCTCTGGAGGTGACCTCCTTCTGCCAGTGTGCCTGGGGAAGGATTGAGGGTGCAGGGCCAGGGTGCAAGGAAAGCCTTGGACTTACAGAAAACTTTAAACTCAGTTAAGACCAGTGCTGGGCTGGCGGGGCAGAATGAGGCTGGGTGGGGTTTCTCAATGGGTCAGTGCTGGATAGGTGTTACCTGTGGGCCCAGCAGAGTGCAGGGCCATGGCAGCTTGGAGAGTCATGGCTGGGCATGGCATGCTAGGCAAAATGAGTCCTTCTATTGGCAGCAGGTCTGGCTTCCTGCTGGGATGAAGCTCCTTGCAGTGCCAGGGAACTGCAGGCGTGTGCCCAGGGATGGTGACAGGTCCCTGCTGCCACGGATGGTGGCTGCCGCCATCCGTGCTTGCTGTCAGCTGCTGGGATGGTGGCAGGGCCGTGTTCTGTCCTTCCTGTCATCCCAAGGACCGGTGGGAGATTTACAAAATCCAGCCAGTCCCAACGTCTCCCTGCTATCTCTGGCAGGCAGGCAGGAGTGCTTCCCTCTTCGTGGAAGGGCAGTTATCGCCCTGGCTGCCTGCCCACACCCAACCCTGCACCCACATAGCATCCTCCCAGCACGTCTCACAGCCTGCCTGGGACAGAGGAAGCTTTCACAGGAGAAGGAAGGTGCTGTCAGCTCTGAGGACTTGGAGTGTTTCAGCCATTTAATCTGGTAAGCCTTAGCTATATAAAATTTCAGGCTGGGGGAATGGGAACTGGCACAGCTCCACTGATGCTCCCCCTTGGTATGTGATTCTATGCTTTCCTCTTAGTGGCTGTAGGCATTTGGGTTTATGTGAGGGTTTATTCCTGCAGAAAGCCCAGCCATGGAACAGAAGAGGTAGGTGGGGATCTGGTGGTGCAAGCGCCGCTCCCTGGTGACGTTGGAGGTGGTGCAGCAGCATGTTCCCGCCCTGGCCATATGTTAAAATGTTGTTGTTGCTGTCAGACAGCCTTCCCATATTTAAAGCTAGATTATCCACAATTACATCTGCCCAGAGGACTGAGCAGCCCCACGTGGGTCTATTTTTAGCTCTGTCTCAGAACTAATAAACTGTGCTGGTTTTTCCTCCTGCCATATTTATATCCTGTGAGCTGTTTGCAGTCGGAGGGCGGTTGCTCGGAGAACAGCCACCTTCTGAGAGCAAATATTGTTGTGGTGGGTGGAGAGAGCCATGATGGCTGTGCTGATTGAGGCATCATCTGCCTGCAGGTTCACTGCCCATCTGCAGGAGTCACGGAGCTCACCCAGGCAGGGTTTGCCACACTTGGGGTGCCCTCTGGCCTCCCCTCGGCCGTGGGCACGTGCCCACTTGCTGCCAGGGTGGGTGTGATTTGGGGACCGTGAGAGCCCCATCTCTGTGGAGCCAAGGAGCCCAGAGCAGGGTAGGCAGTGCTGGCATGGCAGTGTAGGCATTGTGCCAAAGCCTGTGGTTTGTTCCTGATGATAATTTTGTTAATTACTGTACTGCTCCTGCCGGCTGTCGCTTTTCCTGCGAGCTGGCAGGGTCCTGGCCTCCATCCCGCAGTCCGACAGGGATCGGTGGCCACTGGCACCCAGCAGCATTCCCATGCCTTGGGAAGGCTTGGTGCTGGCAGGACCATGGTCCTGCACTGGAAATGGCTCTCTCCATCTCTGCTATTTTATTTCTAGTGGGGTTTGTGATGCTCTCAGTCACCCATACAATATTCAAGGGACTCACATCTTCCAAAGCCTGTTGTGAAAACATGGCTCATCTCAGGCTCCCACCCAGAAGAGACATGTAGAGGTTTGACAGGCACTTGAATAGGTCAGAGCTATGTTCTTAGTCTCTGTGAAGTCTCAAAGGTCAGTCCTTTCAGGAACTGTCCCATCTCATTCCTCTCAAATGTTACTGGTGTCACACCAGGGACCATGACAGCTCCTTTCTCCTACAACAATGTAGTGTTAATCCTTTCCAGTTTGGAATGCAGTGGCCACTTTCTAAAGCCCTGATAAGCTGATCTTGTTCCCGTTCATTGATGAGGTTGCACAGTGTGAGGTGAAGAGGAAGACAGTGGGTCTGCTGCTAAAAACTGTTTCATTTTCCATCTTTTCTAATTTGGAGCAAGAGGCAAGGAAAAATCTGTAGAGCAGCAGAAACCCCTGGATGTGATTGACTTCAGAACGTTCCCTGTAGTACGGATGTGTCAGAGATAATACCTGTGTTTTAGCTCCACAAATTATATGTCTTCTAATGCTTTCACATCAAACAAAGTGTGTAAGAGAGGCAGGTAATTGAGACAGTGCCATCTCAGAAGAGTCGCTGGGGCCCAGCGCTGCTGCTCCTGCTGCCACCCCTGTGGCACTGGGACCTGGTCCATGGGCCCTCACTGCCCACCACCTCCTCCCACATCCCTTGCAGCATCCTTGGGAAGGGCATTGCTCCACTGGGGTTAAAGTTTGGGCCTAATCCCAAGCTTCCCTGTGGCATTCCAGTGGTGATTTCTTGGCGTGATGGCTTCAGGGATGGTCCTTGCTCTGTATGGGAAGCGGAGGAAGGAGCAGGAGCTGAGCAGGGTGCTGGTGGTGCTGGAAGCATTGGGCGAGTGGCACGTGTTAGTGGCTGTGCATCCCAAATCTGGCTTTATTAGTGATGTTACTGATGAATGGTGACATTTAGCTCACTGATTTGCTAGTAAAATTCAGAGGATCTGCTCATGCTGTAAAGACTAATTTCCTCTGCTGATTTGATCTAATTTAATTGGATGCTGAAATCTTGGAGCTCATCTCTTCAGGAGGCCTGTGTTCACAGGGAGAAATACCCCAAATTATCAGGAATACAATTTCCATGTAATTGTGCTGCTGTCATGGCCATGACTACCACGTTCTGTGTCAGCTGTGCTGCAACTGATGCTGCCCCAGTTGCCACCACACAGCCAGGCTTGGGCAGGAAGGGTCCAAGAGAGACTCCCTTGGGCTATCTCAATTACAGAATAGAGTTTGGCTCATAGCCAAATGGCACGCAGTGGGTGGGAGATGTGCACAAGAGACTCCTTGTACCCAAAACTTGCCTTGTTCCTCGATAAATGAGTCTTGGAAAACTACCCACTCATGCATTCATGTGTTGATGGCATGGTCAGTGTTCCAGGCTCCTGTCACTGACACTCTTGGGTCACTGCTCTTTGGTGGCTTTCTTAAAGTTCTTGGCCTGGCTACAGCTCAGGTCTTACCCCTTTGGAGCCGATCTGGTTGAGTGTGTCTGTCGCACACGGTGCTCAGCATCACCTGCACACGCTGCAGCCAGGAGCCGTTTCACTGGGATGCTCTGGAGACTCTGTGCCCTTGAGCTGGGGCAGCCTGGGGTGCACAAAGAGGAGTTGCTCCCAGCACCTTCCTTAGCTGGGCTCCTCAGCAGCCCCTCAGCCCAGGGGAGGGTGACAAGACCCACGTGACTTCAGCTGAATTCTGCAGTGAGAATTCTTTCATTTTTGTTCCTTTGTTGTGGCTTTGACCACTCTTCCTGCCTATTGCTTGGGAGGGCTGGAAATTGTGCTGGGGATGCTCATAGACCCTGCTTGGCCACAGGCTTGGGCACTTATCACAGGGATGGGCTCTGGACAGGGCAAGACCACGGCCTGTGTGCTCCTCCTTGAGCTGAGCAGGCAAATTTCTCCTTTCTTGCACTTCAGCCCTGCTCCTGTGTCCAGGAGCCCCAGTGCCAGGGCACTGGGAGCCATCAGGGCTGGGGCTCTGCTGTGCCAGGGGGCCTTACCGAGCTGTGGGGTGGGAGCTGGGGCTGCCCCATGCCTCGGCACACGTCAGTCCAATCTCTCAGAACTGACATGGTGTCAGGGTGGCTGGTGGCATTTCACACCCCTCTCACACCATATCTGGGGAGATAAGCTCACTGTGTTCTCACTGCCTGCATGGAAGAGCTGGCTCTGTGCTTTCCTGGGATTTCCTTCATGTCTTTCTAACTGAAGCCATAAAACAAATTTCTAATCAGATTACTTGGAGCTGGATGTAATGTAATCTAAAGCTCTATTTCTTGTGATACTTCTCTAAAAGTGGATGCCCTCTTATCCTCCCCCTGCAGCACCGATTGAAATGCTGTAATCTCTTTCTCCCTCGTTTGCATGCTCCCAAATCCATTTCTGCCATGCCAGGGAAATTGGGATGTGACTGCTCCTTTGCAGGGGAACAGTTGCTATTTTTGGGTTTTGGTTGCATTGTCTCCTTTTGTTCTGCTCTGGCTCCCGGTGCTTGGTGCTGGCACAGCTGCCCCATCTCAGCTCTCCCACCTGGGCAGTGCAGGTGCCCGTGCTCAGGTGGGTCTGTGCCCAGAGGGGCTCTGGGTGAGTGCCTGGACAGTGGTGAAGGGTCCCAAGGTGGTGGGGAAGGGCCCCAGGCAGATCTCTGTGCTCCCTGTCAGCCCCTGCAGCTCGTGTGCTGTGGGGATGGGCTGGCCGTGCCTCCAGCCCGCCTGTGGCAAATGCCTGCCATAGCTTGTGTATTTCTGGCACTGTCCCTCGTGAGTGAGGGAACCAGAAATATCTCCTGCCCAGGCAGGCACAGAGGGTGGCAGGGACGTATCCTGCACTGTCTGATGAGGCAGCACCGCTGCTCTGGCCAGAGGAGCCCTGAGTCACCAGAGCTGGGCTCAGCTGTGAGGATGGGCTGGGGCCTCTGCAGGTGGGAAGAAAGATTGATGGGCTGATCACCTATGGAGGGGGTTTCATCTCACAGCAGCATCTATACAAAAGCCAAAGTCATTACATAAATTAATGGCTTCATAATAATATTAATAGTGTAATTTATTCACAGCAGATTTAGTAGTTCTAGGGATAAAGGCTCAACCTTGTCCTAGTCTGGTGTTTTCAGATCCTTCTTTTTCAGCAGAGTGTCCAGACAGCCGCCAGGTGATGTGTTAATCATGGTATGTAATTGTCCTGACCTGTCATGCGCTCCCTCCAGCCCCTCAGGCTTCCTTGTTTGCTGCCAAACTGTTCTCTGAAGAAAATGTCGGGGCATTTTTCGAGAGATATTTATTTCTTCATAAAACTGGGGCAACTGCTTACCCTGGAGGTAATTCAGTGACTGAAGGGGTAATACTGATGTTTTAAAGGAAGGATGGAGACTTGGAGTCTCTTGAACTGCAGCATTCTGTTTTAGGAGATGTCCTTTGGGACATCTGGAGGGCTTCTGGGGGTGCTGGCACTGACAGGGCATCCCTATTGCAAACATTCAGGAAGGTAATGGATGCTTTGGTGGCATCCCTGCAGGAACAGGAGGTTGGATGGAGCTGGAGGGACGATGCATGGGGAAGACAGGCAGAGCTTTCAGATGCACCAGCCCTGCCACCTCGTGTGCCTTCCTAGGCACCCCTGTCATCCTGCCCTGGTCCATCCTGGAGCAGCTACCAGATGGCAGAACCTAAGAAATACCAGACAGGTTCTGCAGGGCCCATCACAGCCAGAGGTGATGTCCTGTGGAGCAGGAGGTCCTGCTTCCTTTCACCTGTGTAAGCATCCAGCCCTCCTAGGAACTCCCAGCCCACCTCAGTCCCTCACCATCTATTATCTTGCCCTCAGCCTATAAATGACTAATCAGCTGCAAAAGCAATTTTGTTTTTCAAAAGTTCAGAAGCAATTACTTCCATTGTGGGCTGAGCCATGTTTGGGTGGAGAGGGAACCTGACTGTGTTTCTGCTCAGAGTTTGGCTATTTCCAAATAGGAGAGAGTTGAACATCTTTGAGAATCAATACAAAGCCACTTCAGCATAAACCAAGAGGAGATTAATACTTAACTATTCTGGAGAAGGGAGATGTGGAAAATGTCTCCAGAGAGGGAGACTCAATGAAATTTGAATCTGCCTGTTTCATGTGAGAGCTAAAAGATTTAAAATTACCCCCCTCCCCCTCCACTAACTGGAAACTAATTGGAGAATTGGTGTAGTTTGGCACTGAAATAGGATCTAATTTTTTTTCCTGTGCTTGAGAGATTTGTCAGATTGATAGCTTCAGCCTGAAGGAAAGCAGACAGGTATTTTCTGCAGGAAGAGATCTGTTGATCCACCAAAAACTTTATTGAAAGGCTTGGCAGTGCAAGTAACACTCAGGTTTAGCAAGATTCTCTTACCTACTTACGTTCTCTCACCATCATTCAGAGTTTTGTATCATCTGATGTTGTTCTGAGGAGACAGAAATGCATTTTGTAGAGAATGAGTTGGACTTTTTCCTGTGGGGGTACCTTGACACTTGTCTGCTGGTGTTGCTGCTGCCTCAGTCCCCCCAGGGACCTTGAGATCTGGTGAAATACAAAAATACTGATCTTGGGTTTGAGTTTGGGTCTTGACTCTCTGGGGTGCTCCATGTGGATGGTGTAGGTCTGGATGGATGCTGTGGTGACACTGAAATGCTGTCTGGTTCATCTGGGGTGAATTCATGTGGTGCATTGACAAAAATAACATCACACCTGTTTTTATCTGACTTACAGTAGGATACAGAAAGAGATTACAGCAATGATAGGGGTTTTGTTGTTCTCCATCTGATTAGAGATTCTCCTGAAACATATAGAGAGAGAAGGCCAGAACTGAGGTTATGTTGATCGCCTTAAGCATGGTAGACAAGAGGGTGACAGGCAGGGGAGGTGGGTGAAACAGGAGTGTGACAGGCAGGACGAGGTAGCAGGAGCGACTGTTCCCTGCCAGATGTGGTCTGTGGCCTCTGCAAGCTGTTTCTCCTGAGCAAACACATTTATTACAGACTTTGCCAGGGGAGCCCCATGCATTGTTAATGATTGACTGCCCCAGCTGGGGGTTTCCAAGCAGCTCCTGTTCTATGCTGGGCTCTTGTTCTGTGGCTGGGACACAGGGGGCCTTTCTCACCATCTTTCCCAGGACTTGCTCAGGTCCTGCTTGAATGGATGGTGGATGTGGTTGCTGCAGCCTGTGTGTGCCCTTCAACAGATTCCTGTTTGTGGCAGGATCCCCCAGAACCCTGACCTGGGTGTGACACTTGGAGCAGCTGCCCCGGGGCCCTGCACCTGTGTGCTGTGTGCCACTGCCAGAGAGGTTCTGCCCTCCCTGGCGGGGCTGGTTAAACCCCCCCAAGGCAGTGGGCTGCACCAGATTCAGGGGGACTGTTTTGCCTGTTCCTAATGGCTGCAGGGATACAGAGAATCAGCAGGCTTTGGGCAGGCGCTGGTGTCCTGACCTGTGCTGGATAGATAGTCTCCTGTGTGATCCCACACCTGCTGGCAGCAGGGATCGTGCTTTCATCCCTCGGACTAGGAAGTCGCTCAAAGTGCCGTAGCTTGTCCTGTGTCTAATTCCTGTGAAAATTAAGCCGGCAGAGGAGAAAGGTGAGATAAGGGGCGCAGAGGGACCTCGGTGTTTTATCACCACGGCAACAAGGACTTCCAGGGAAAGGTGCTGAGGTGAGAAGTAGATAATTTACGGTTTACTTAATAAAAAAAAAGAATTAATTTCCTGGAGGGAGCTGTGTGTCAGCTCCCGGTGTGAGGGACACACTCGAGGCCCCGTGCTGTCCCGCTGCTGCAGCCTGGGCTCAGCGGGGACGGGTGCTCGGCCCTGGCAGAGGGATGGCAGGGCCAGGCTGGGACCAGCTGAGAAGTCCCGCTGGGCTTTGCAGCGGTGAGGAGCCCGTCTGTGGGCAGGAGCGAGTCCTCCCTATGGGGAGGTTGAAGGGGCTGTGCCGGCACTTCGTCCCTTAGGGGGCTCGGGCTGTGGCTGCCGGGAAAGCCTCAGCCGTACCGGGGTGACCCGGGGGCTGTGCCGCGGACGGTCGGGTCCCGGGCCCGTGACGCGCTCAGAGCCCCGCCCGCCCGCAGAGCCGGTCCGGGGGTTTGCGGCCCCACCCCCGGCCCCCCGGCCCGAGGGAAGGGGGCAGAGCTGCCGGCATTCCGCGGCCGTTCCCGCGGGGCTCCGTTGCCGGCCCGCGCTCGCTGCCGGCGGCGCGGGGCGCGCGCGGGGCGGGGGCGGTCGCGGCCGTGGACGCGCCGCCGCCCCCGCCGGTACCGGCGCTCGGTCGGCGGCGGCAGCGGCGATGTCCCGGGAGGGCGGCAGGACGCGGTCCCGGCGCGCGGGGGTGCGGGCGGCCGTGGTGCTGATCGGGCTCCTGCACCGCTCCCGGCAGAGCAGCGAGAGAAGGTGACGCCGCGGGGCGCCGGGGAGCGCTCGGTACCGTCGGCCGGGCAGAGCCCGGGAGGACGCGGGGCCAGCGGCGGGAGCGGAGGATGGAATTACTGGGCGGGGGGTGCCGGCGGAGGTACCGGGAGCTGGAAGACAGGCACCGGGAAAACCGTGAGCCGCTCATGCTGTGCGCTGGATGCCGAGGCCGGGCAGCCGGTACCGGCTTAACCGTGAGCCGCTCGCGCCGTGCGCCGGAGCGCTGCCGGGAGCGGGCACCGGGATAATCCGGAGCTCTCGGGGCACGTCCCTGCGCTGTGCAGGGGCTCCCGGGCCGGGCGAGTCCCACAGGCGCTGCTGCTGCGGCTGCTGCTGCACACCCGGGCACCAGCGCGCTCCTCGGGGCTCCCGGGCGGGCGGATCTGCTGTAACTCGGCTCCGCAGCTTTGTCTGCGCCGGGAACAGCTGACAAATGGTTTCGTCTTTCATTGCCGAAACCATGGGCTGTGCTTGGTGTCCAACTTTGTGCCGTAGGAAATGGCCTGTTTGCAGTGCTGTGTGAGCTGGCATCTGCTCCGTGGGCTCCGCTCCCCCTCTTCGCACGGGAGCTGCTGTTGGCCTCAGAGATTGACCCCGCGCTGATCTATGCGGGCTGCCCCGGGCAGGAAGTTTTCTCCTCCAGGACTGTGCTGCTCTGGCTACTCCGGTGTTAAAAATAGTCAGAAATATGCACCCGAACCTCGCAGTCAATGTGTACCTCTGGTTCAGCGTGGAAGCAACATGGGCACTACTGCAGACTAAGGGGTTTTTAATTTTTTTCTTTTTTCTTCATTCAATTTGTGATTTTGTACCAAACTCGAATGAAGAATAGATTATCTGAAATCGTTATTATAAAATGTTCTCCCACTTCCTAATCTATAAAGATGAAAAATCAGAGGCAACTGAGGATGAAGCTTTTTGTCTACCATCAGTTGTGGATTGCAGGGTTTGTACCCTGTTTTTCAGTGCTGCTGGCATAGGGACTTTGCCTTGGACAGCTGGTGCCATGGAGAGCAGGATTTCAGTGATGTGCTAAAGGCTGAACATTGGCTTTCCTGGGGAGCTCCTGTGTCACTTGCTGCTTTGGGATATTTTCTTCTCCCTTGCTTGGGGTATTAGGTAGATTATCAAAGCATAACAGTTCGATAAAACCAACCTGCAGGTCCTAAATGAGCAGCAGTAGTGGCTGCTCACCTGAGCTGAGCCGTGGCTGGGTCCCCTGTACCACACTCTCTGGCAGGAAGGCAGGGTGTGGGGACTGCACTGGGGCTCCCTGGTGTGCTTGAGTGTTCCTGCCCCTGCTGTTGCTCCTTGGGTTTTGTCCTGTTTAGCCCAGGCCCGTTCTAGCCATAGCTCTGCCGTTGGACCATGGGCTCCAGCTACCAGCTAGCAAGTGTTGGAGGGGCTGGCTGGCTGGGGGTGACCTGAAGTCTCTCTCCTGCTTTCACGTGTGGTAGAGAACCTCCCATGTGTGGGGACTGTCTGCGTGCAGTGATGCTGGTGAGGGCCCAAATGATCCTCTGGATGTTGTGC
The DNA here is from genome assembly GCF_001522545.3 of Parus major. Classification (NCBI taxonomy): domain Eukaryota; kingdom Metazoa; phylum Chordata; class Aves; order Passeriformes; family Paridae; genus Parus; species Parus major. The sequence continues at coordinate 9,511,344 of NC_031787.1, forward strand.
CCACTGAAACTCATTGGCCAGTCCTGCATTTGCCTCAAGGGCAGGGAGTGCTTTACTAGTCACACCAAGCAAGACTTTGCCAAAGAGTTGTCTTTCCCTCAGGTACCAGGTTTCTATGAATGAGCTCAGCACGACACTGGAGTGCTTAGAAAAAACCTGTCTCTGAACTTGCACAGGAATCTGCCCCATGATGTGTGAGTCTGGTTTTCCTTTTTACTTTTTTCCCCCTGCATCATGTTGTGCACAAAATGTCTCAGTGTGCCTCTTGCTGCAGGGTTTACTGCGTACAACAAGAGTCACACAGACCTCTCAAGGGGAGAACAAGACCCTGAGGAGATTTTTTTCTGTCTGCCATGGACTGAGGAGCCTCCATGGGAGTGATTGCAAGAATTCAAGCAAGTGCTTTACGGTGGTTGTTTCATCTTATGCAAGCTGCCAGGGCCATCAAAGTGACATAATCTGCAGGAAAAGGAAGGGACTGCTAGCGGCATCGTCAAAAGGGACTCTGTTCCTCCACCTGCTCCTATTTGCTTTTTTCCCTCCTACATTCGGTCTTTGTTCTTCATTTGCAATTGAATTTTGCTTTCCATGAGCCATATGCAAGCCTGGCAGGATCAGTGGCAGCTGCAGAGTCTGTGGTGGCCCATGTCCCTTCCTTGTTAGCAATCCAGAAAAGTGCAGCGCAACACACCAGGCTCTTCTGGCAGAGATGGGTGATGCTTTCCTGCCCCTCCACATGCAGTCTCCTTGCCTGTGCCTCCCCTGCACACCTGATCTGGAGGGGAGGAGCAGGGTGGTCTGGGGTTGGTGGTGGAGGCTGCTGCTGTGGGCTACTCCTTGCTCCATTTTTGCTCTGAAAGCCTGGGATTTGAAACTGTACTTATATCTAAATGAATTTTCCTGACTGTCCCACATGCAAGTGAAGTGATGCTCTGGTAGCTGTCCTTTCACAGGGAAGAGCTGGTGGATGGGGCACTTCTCCACTCACAGCCTTCTCTTGCCCTTTGGCATCAGTGCCACAGCGTTTGGAGATGCAGGTTTCTGGGAGCTGTTCTCTGCAATTTGCAAATTATTGAATCAGCTCAGAAACGGCTGCCCGAGGCTCCTGGCTCGGGTTTGGCAGGAATAGGATCAGACGAGCCTTCTGGTCTGAAAATGTCTGCAAGTGCCTTGGCTGATTTACCCAGATCTGCAGGAAATTGCCACTTTCTCTGTTCCTGCAAGGGAGACTAGGCAGCACATTTTGTAAAAGATAAAAACTTCTTTTCACCATTACTTGCATATCGAGCCTCACTGTCCTGTCCTAGTCTGGCCCAGTGGGAAGCCCTTGGTCAGCTGGAAGGATTCCAGTGTCTGTAGAGATGCAGGCAAAACGGGAGTCAGCTCCTTGCTGGAGGATGGGCAATGTGTGGTGCAGCAGGGACCCCATGGCCAGCACAGGCAACTGATCCTCAGCTGGGACCCTGCCTGCTCAAGTGTGGGATGCTCTGAACTGCTCAACAGTGTTTATTTGCTGTTTGGAGGGGCAGTTAAAGCAAGCCCCACTGGCAGTTAAATGTCACCTTTCTCTGAGCAGGGCTGCAGTCCTGCTCCAAGGACAGGGTGCTAGGGATGCTGTGTGTGTGCAGGTGCAGGCTGGCAGTTTGCAAATATGTAATTTATTGCAAGAAATGTAGATGAGAAAATGCTGCACTTTTTTTTTTGCTGACTCTCAGGCTTTGATGTGAGAAGGCAACTGCTGAATAGGGCTAGGCTGAGCCAGGACATAACAAGGTAAATCAGTTTCTAGGGAAGGTGTTCCATTTCTGGGGCTCTGCCCAAGGGTCTGGCAGCTCTGCAGCACTGGGTGCCTGGGCTGGACCCCATGTCTGGGGGGGATTCTGGAGCCCCACGACTGTCTGGCATCAGTGGGAACCTGCAGTAGTGCATGTCCTCTGCTGATGTCCTCCCTGGGATGAGTGATGATGCAGCGAGATCTTGCCTGCTTGGCATCCTGGGATTGGGTGGAGAGCTGCTCAAAGTCAGGGCAAGGTTCTTCATTTAGGCACTCACTGCAGATTTCCAGGTGTAAACTCACAGCAAGGTGCCCTTGTATGTGTTGCAAAAACCCCACAGTTTTGGGTGTTTTTTGCAACTTGTGAGCAGCTGGTGAGGGCTCCTGGCCACTGCTGCTCTGCCTGGTGTAACAGCAGCTGCTTGTGGCTTGGGAGCCAGGGGTCAGTCCCAGGTGGGGCGGGGATGGAGAGGAGCCCCCCAGAGGGAGGGCGAGCAGCCTGTGCCCTGCTCCCACTGCCTGCTGTGGACGGGGCTGAGTCTGGCCAGGGGCAGGATGGAAAGTGATATGAAAGCACAGTCCCCTCTGAAAACTTAGGAGACAGGGCATGAAATATTAAACAAACTAAAAAGGAAGCAGCTGGCAAGGTGATGCCCATCAAGGATAAAAAATGATGAGTCCAAAAATAGAGGCTGTTAATTTACAGGAGAGTCATTGCTGACCTTCTCAAGGATGAGGCATCTGACAGGCAGAACTTGTTGCTGCAGGAGTTTGGTACCTCCTTAGGCCAGGTTTGATCTGTGGAATTAAGCATAGGCATTCGGGGAACCTGGGATGCTCTCATCTCATTTGCACATCTTGGCAGAGGTAGAGCCAACCACGTGTTGTGCAGTATTTCACCAAGTCAGGTAATGACATCTCCCCTCTGCACCTGTGATTTATCTAAATGTACCATGTTGATTTAGAGCCTGTCTGGGAAATAAATCAGATAGATGAAATGAGGAGGTGGGGTGCATTAGGGGTTTTTCACTAGGCTTTGGCTTGAGAGAGCACAAGAGAAGTGTGCGCTCACAGTCAGGGTCTGGATGGGAGCACTCCAAGGGTCCAGGTCAGCTCTGTGCTGAACAGGACTTTATAATCAGAATGTCAGTATGTCCCTGGGGTTTACCAAATACAGGATATTAATTTGAAGGTGCTTTAGGACTGTGATCAGGGATGCTATAAAGAGAAAGAACTCACCTGCCCTTGCTGTGTTTGGAGCTCACCAGTGCCCATGGTTTCCCCCAAAATGGGGGGACAAAAATCCCTATTTTTTCCCTCTTTGGAAGGACCAACCCTTGGCAGGTGGGCTTTGCCTCCCTGAGAGCTGGAAATAGGTCCCCCCAAGCACAGTCCCAGGAGGGGGCTGGCATGGCTGGGGTGATCTGTCTCTGTTCGGAAACCCTGCAGTCGGCCCTGCCATAACCGCATTAAGGTATTTCCTTAATTAGATTTACTAAGTATGCAGGATTCTAATTCTCTCTTTTCCTTCTCTCATAATTTGCCTAATGAGAAAAACAAAGAAATAAAATTACAAAAGTGATACCCGCGTTTCCTTCTGGAGAGACTGATGTTCAGCCGTGGCTTTGGAGGATGCTCTGGCCTGTCCTGTGCGCTGGTGTCTGGCCGTGGCCGTGGCCGTGGCCAGGGTGGGCACGGGAATTAGGCCATGCAGAGCCCCCTGGTACCTGCCAGGTGCCCCCTTAGGGACTGAGCACAGCCCTGTGACCTTTGGTTACATTATCAGTGTTGGAGCCGCGCATCTCCTGTGGTGCCAGGGAGAGGTGAGTGCGTGGGGAGCTGCTCAGCAGCCCCAGCCCATCCTTGCTGGCGTGGGCACCTGTCACCTCTGCTGCTCTTCAGGCTTTGCTGGCCACCTCTGCTGCTCTTCAGGCTTTGCTGGCCACCTCTGCTGCTTTCAGGCTTTGCAAAGAGTTGCACCCTCAGTGTCAGCTGGGGACTGGTCACAGTGCAGGGCTGCTGTGAGCCCCTGCTGGCTCTGCAGTCACTTCAGGGGGCTGCCTGAGGGCTGCATCCTGGTGCACAGAGACCTGCCAATCTTCCTCCTGATTCATTTTTCATCCCCTGAGGGCAATCGGTTTGGGAAATGCTGGCCCCTGACACCAGCGCTGGGGGCAGGCTTAATCATCGGTGTCTGTGGCTGGACTTTGACATAACAGATTGCCAGCAAAGAGCCAAACAGCCCGTGGAGATGGGATTGTTTTGCTCTCCCGGAACTGCAGGAGCAGTTCCAGCAGTTTGGCCCCAAAGAAGCAGCCAGCATGTGACAGAGGAACATGTTGTTAAGTTGGGTGATTTTATAATACTTAGACTATGATGCTATGGCAACCCACTACAAATCCCAGATCAAATCAAATTATTTGTACGCATCCCTGTAACTTTAATCTTTTCAAAGTCGTATCTGTTTTATGCCTTTGAGGCCACTGTGCAGCCGAGTGCAATCAGGCAGAGCTCAGGGTTCAAAGCAAGGAGAGCAGAGAATGAGTGGTTTGCTCCAGATCAGTCTGTGCTTTAGTGTCCTAGAAAGTCAAAGAGCAAACAAGGAAAATCTGTCCTCCTTGGCATTTTTCAGCAGCAGCGACATGGTGAGATTGTGGAGAGCTGAGGGGGAAGGAGCTCGATAAACAGTATGGATGGGCAGGACAGGAATTCCACTAGTGCTCCACACTGCTCCAGTTAACTTCTTGCACTGAAAAACTGGAAGATGCCAGGAGCTCAAATGAGCTGTAACAAATGTAAATTTAACCTGCTCTGATAGGAAAAAGAGAGAAAGATTTATTTTGATTTGATGTAATGTGAGACATCAGTTCTTGGTCTGGATTCACATTTGGACACAATGCAATGGGTATTTCCTCCAGTGCCTCTGGCTAAGTCCATGTTGCTGGCACAGCCCAGGTGGTGCCATGACTCCCCTGGCTGTGAGCAGGATGATGCTGCTGGTCCCACTTTGCCTTCCCAGCATCCCTGCTGCCTCCCTCTGCATCCCTTCTGCTGCCCCACTTAATCCCCTCAGCATCTCTGTGGCGCAGGGCCCTGCTGCAGGCACCGTGCTTCCCCGTGATTGTCACCTCGTGTCACAAGTACTGGGGCTTGGAGGGCAGGGCTAGGGGCGGTGGGGCTGGTGGTGAGGGCAGGTGTTTCCAGAGGGGCAAATGTTTGCAGAGGTCAGGGTGCAGCCTTTGACAGGAGCTGCGTGTTTTGGAGAGGCCCTGGCGGGCACCAGTGCTGTGTGGAGCCATCCTGGGGCATGCTGCCATGGGAACCAAACCTCGTTATGGCGAGATAAACAGTTGGACATTTTGGCCCGGTTTCTGCAGGACTAACCTGGCAGGGACAAGAGGAAACTAAATTAAATCTCAGAGTTTCTGACTCCTGGGGGAACATCTGGCAGTGTCACTGCGTAATGGCATGGCTGCCTGCCCAGGAACTGCCGGGCGAGAAGGATGGGAATTTTGCTCAGGGGAGGGCTGAGGCCGTACTTTTCCAAATCTTAGGGGATTTTGGTGTGGGGGGGGTGCTGTCTTGACATCTCCATGGCACAGGGGCTGCTTTATGCTTTCCTGGGGTCTTGCATCTTCATGATGGCTCTTGGTACTTCCAAATCTGGTGCCGGGTGCTGTGTTGGCAAAGGGGTCCTCTGCTGGGTCCCTTCAAAGCCCTGCTGGGGTGTCCTTGGGTGCCACTGAGCCTCCTTTGCTGCCAGAAGGCTGCTCAGTCCTTCCCTGGTGGAGAGGGTGCCAGAGGGAGGGAAGCCATGGGGATGGACTATTATAGGAACCCAGCCCTGCTGCACCTGTACCACCAGCACCATGCATGAGGACTCACAGCCCACCCTGGGCACGGGCTCTTCTGATGACTTTTATCACCTTCTCACAATGTCTTCTGGGTTTTTTCTCAGATTCCAGATATTACTGTGCAGGCAGCTGCACACCACGGCTTTGCCAAGGGAGATAACCCTTATCTCCTGCATTGTGCGCTGGCTCTGGCAGGGGGGAGCTGACATTTGTGTTTGGTTTTCCAGGAAGCAGGAGCTGCTGAACAGCACGGATGTGACCGTCCCGGAGCGGCCCCTGTCACCCCCTCTCACGGCCCCACCGACCATGAAGGTGAGAGCGCGGCGCTGGGCCAAGGGCCCGCTTTTGGAGAGCCAGGCTGGTGGGGAGCAGCACTTCCAACGCAGCGGCTGCACGGACCAGGGCTGTTCCCACAGGAGCAGCAGTAGGTGGTTTCTGGAATCCAGCCTGTTCCGATGCCATCCCTCTCTGCATTGGCAGTGGGGCCGTGCCGGCCCATCCTGTGCTGGTGCTCCTGTTACGCTGTCGCGAGCGGTGATGCCAAGCTGGATGCTGAGTCCAGGTGCTGCTTTCCTTCCAGCAGCCCTGGCCAGCCCCATGCTGGGTGGCTCTGTGCCAGCATGAGGCAGACTCTGTGTCCCTGCCGTGGGGCTGGGCATCCCACCGTGAGGCTTCACCTCTTGAGCTGTGCATTGCAGCAGGCACCTGCCCGTCCCCTGCAAACCCTCACCTGCTTCCTGCCCAACCTGTTCCGGGCACTTTGCCTCCCAGGGGAGCCACCCTTTGAAATAACAAGACAGCTGTCCTGCTGTGCCTCTGGCTTGAGGAAACATTAACTAAGGGAGGTGTGGGGACGGGCAGGGATGGCCGGGCTGGGATGGTCGGGCTGGTGCTCAGCCGCTCTTGCTGGGTGCCCATGAGGAAGTCTGGCTGTGTGGCTGATGCAGTTGGGGGATGATGCCAGGAAGGTAATAGATTTCTTCCAGGGCTTGCTGGTGAATGCTGCAGACACGTGGGGGAGGGTGCTGGGGAGGGGTGCTGGCACAGCTCTGCTTGCTGTCCTCTATTCGTGGCAGATCCTGCCTGGTGCAGGTTTTTCTTCCTGATCCCTTCCTTCGTGGCCCAGGAAAGCTGACTCTAAGTGTGCACAGCTCGCTGAAGGGTGCAGCCTCTGCATGCTTTGCCCAGGATGTGTGGACATTTTCTGAGGGAATTGCTGTACCAGGTGGGTCGGGTGCCACCATGGGGTCACGTCTCGGCTACTGGTAGAGACCTGAAACTATCCAAGAACATTTGTACCTGGAGATAAGCAGAATTCAAGCCAAGCTTAAACTAAGGAAAATACTTTTTAAAGAGCATCCAGTTGTGGGCACAGAGCTGTCTGAGCCTGAGGTTTTTCTTTGTGACTCCTGCAGGGGTGGTAGGTATGGACAGGCATAGTCTAAAGCTGAAACAACCAGGGCTGTGTCCAAGCCATGGCTGCCCCACATGTGCTGGCAGCCATAGACTGCTTGTGCTGTAAATCCCACCTTTGCTCACCACAAATATTAAATGAAAAAATGTCTCTCAGACTTTTTCTTTGATTTTCATTTCTTCATCCCCTCCTCTGTTTTTTCCTCTATTTTTTTTTTTGTCTTTTGAGAATTCAGTCTATTCTAAGAGCTGACTAAAAATCATCCTCTGTGCCTTTCCCCTTGTAACCATGACCCCATTTTTTGCCCCAAATCACACATGTCTCTCCCAAAACCCATTGCTGACAGTTGGTAGGGTGGGAGCTGCTGATGCCACTTGTCCCTCTCCCCTTGGGCTGGCAGTGCTGTCCCGGCCCAGCCTCTCCTGGAGCAAACCCAGGCTGGATGGAAAGAGGGCTGAGAGAAGGGCCGGGACAGGTGCCCACACCTCCAGAAAAGCCACTTAGGGTTTTACTGGGAGTGCCACATTAACAGGCACAGTTTGCTGGGTGATTTATTTGTGTGACCAGCCCAGCTGCTGCGGGTGCTGTGCTGAAAGGGTGGCTCAGAGCAGCTGCATGGAGCACCGGCCATCTGCAGGAGAGGGGCCCAGCCTAGGCAGATCAGGTAGATCAGGGTGGAAGCAGGGTTACCTCAAGTTCCTTGCTGAGGAAGAGGCCATCAGCAGGGTTCTGGCAGCTCTCCCAGAGAGGTGATGCTCTTGTCCCTGAGCCCCCTCTGTCCGTGTTGCTGAGGGTGCAGGGCCACCCCCTGTGCGTGGTGGCTGCAGCTCCTGCCCCCGGCCCTGTGGCTCTTGAGGCAGGCAGTAGAAATGAGGTTTCTAACTGGAGCAGCTCAGTGATCTCTTTAGTTCCTTTGGCAGGTGGGGATTAACCCTGCACTGGGCAACCCAGAACCTCTGGTGAAGCAGCAGCTTCATCAATGCTGCTGTGATTAAGAAAATAAATTATTCAAGACCCCCGATCAAACCGTGCACAAAGCTCAGCATTTGTGGGGGTCGAGTGCTTCTGGCAAGGGCACCCACAGCAGTGGTGCTGAGCTCCAAGCTGGGCTGGATGGGAGCTCCCAGTGTCACAGCTGCTGGGTCTCATTCAGGTGTCCCTGCTGTGACATGGCTTGGACTGCCTTGCCTTGTGTCTGCTTTTATCGAACAGTAGATTTCCTTCTTTTCTTTTCAGTCAGCAGAATTCTTCGAAATGCTGGAAAAAATGCAGGTGAGCAGCAGTGTGCATGCCAGTGACTCGGGATTAATGTAACTCTGATTAAGTAACTCTGCCCCAGCAGAGCCCCTGAGAGCAGAGGCTCCACAGCAGTGCTGGGAGGCCTGTCCCAGGAACAGACCCCACCTTGCAGCCACTTGGGTCGGAGTGATTCCATGTAGAAAAATACCCTCATGTTGGTGGACTGACCCCCTGTGTTGGTAAAAGTATCTAAATTATTTGATGAATTAATTTTCTTCCAAACAGGCACCAAAACTGGAAGAACAGAGGTCTGGAAGCCAAAAACACAAGGTTGGTTGATTTTTGTTTCTTGAGGGGGACTCTTCAAAGTCCTCCCCCCCCGCCTTCAGAGGTTTAATGTGATTGTCGAAGACAGTCACTCAAAGGGTTGGAGAGGATTTATATGTTATCTAAAACAAGGCACTGACTGAATTGCAGAGATGGAAGCATGGTGCCTGTAAATCCCTAAGCCAGCTTTATGTCCAGACTGGTGCATTTCAGCTTCCAGCTGTGCGAAAGGGTTGGGGTTTGCCACTGCACTGGGAAGTTGCACCAGTAGAGGAACTGCCTTTAGGCAGGACTTAGCCTGTGTTGATGCCTTCCTGTGAGGGACCAGTGGGTGCTGGAGGCACTCCCTGGGTTGGGTGGGCAGGGCTGGGGTGTTAAGGGTCGGCTGGTGGGGAACAGATGGTCATAGATGGTGTTTTGGTTCCTTTTTCCAGGAAGACTACATCCCATACCCCAGCATCGATGAGGTAGGTGCCCTGAACCCCCTGAACACCTTCTGGGTGAATGCCTTTTCAAAATTGCTGATGGCAGAGGAATTGGTGGAGATTCTGTTTCTGAGAGGAGCTGTATAAAGCATGTTTCCCCCTCCCTACCTTTGTGGGCTTTGGCTTTTCCTCAGTAGCATGTGCCTTCTTCTGTGACAGAAAAGAGGTTTCAGAGAGGGGCTGGACTTGTCCCTCCTGGTGCCAGGGCTGGGGTCTGCTGCAGTAGCGAGGGCAAAACATGGGGCAATGAGCTCTGCATCCCACATCCACACCCTGATCCTGCCTGACCCCTCATGGCACATATCTCTGCAGATCCTAGAGAAGGGTCGCCCGTACCCGCTGATCATCCTGCCCCAGTTTGGGGGATACTGGATAGAAGACCCAGAAAACCTTGGCACACCCACCTCATCTGACAGCAGCATTGGCGAGGAGGAGGAGGAAAACCTCAGCCCCAGCACCTATGGCTACAAGCTGGAGTGCAAGGGAGAGGCCAGAGCCTACCGCAAGCATTTCCTGGGGAAGGTGGGTTCCTCTGCCCCCTGGGACTCAAAGTTACACACTTTTGAATAAGAAAACTCTCCAATTGTGAGCAAAATGGGAAAGTTTTACAATCTCCCTCTTTGCAAGGACTGGAGGCACTGGTAGGTTCCCAGCATCGCAGTGATGGCTACACATGTGGCCTTTGGCCCTGGCCCCACTGCCACAGCTCTCCTGTGACACCAGTGGGGACACTGGCTCTGAGCCTCCTGTTGCTGGGGACCTGGGGCTCAGCCAGGCACAAGGGCCTGTATGGCAGCCCCTGCCCTCTTGCTCACAACCCTGATCCTGGCAAGGGGCTGCAAGTGTGTGAGTGATGAGAGGGTGTTGAGGTAGCAGGTGAGTGTCCAGACAGTGCCCTTGCCATCGGCAAGTTGCTTCCTGGCTGCTAACGTGCTGTTTTCTATTTTTAGGATCATTTAAATTTCTACTGTACAGCCAGCAGCCTCGGAAATCTGATCCTTTCTGTTAAATGCGAGGAGACAGATGGCACAGAATATTTAAGGGTTATACTCAGGTATGGAAAAAAAAAAGCTTTATTTAACAAAATATTCTCTCTCTGGGAGTCCCTGGTTCTGTTTCTGCAGCAAGTGCTTGAGCTGGACTGGCAGCATGTGGAGGGGGTCTGGGTGGGAGGGGAGGCAGTGGCAGCATCCCTGTGTTTCTGTGCTGGGACTGCCTAAACCTGATAATGAATGTGAAGCTTTGATCTGTTGCCACTGGAGCTGAATGTAAACCTCAGTAGGTTTAATCCTTCCTGGGATAACACCAGTCACTTCTCTCACCACCCCTCCATAAGATGACAGGACACAGCATGTCTGAACCACTGTGTCATTTTCCTCCGAACTATGAATATTTTAAGAGCTGCAGAATGAGAAGACAAATCGGGCCTTTGCTCACTAACCAGGCCCAACAAAGGCAGCTCAACAGTGTTTCCCAACAATGGGTGTCACTTTGCTGTAGACACTCTCTGACATCTGTCTGCTCATTGTTGTTTGTTTGCTAGGTCCAAAGTGAAGACATTGCATGAAAGGATTCCGTTGTCAGGATTCAGCAAACTCCCGAGCATCCCCCAGATTGCAAAGGTGAATTGCCTGGTTTGGTTGGAGCACATGCAGCAAAGCCCGAGCCAGTGCACATCAGGCAACATTGGGATGTGTTGGGCAGCGTTGGGCAGTGTTGGGCAGCGTTGGGATGTGTTGGGCAGCGTTGGGATGTGTTGGGCAGCATTGGGATGTGTTGGGCAGTGTTGGGCAGCGTTGGGATGTGTTGGGGAGCACTAGGATGTGTTGGGCAGCGTTGGGATGTGTTGGGGAGCACTAGGATGTGTTGGGCAGCGTTGGGATGTGTTGGGCAGTGTTGGGCAGCGTTGGGATGTGTTGGGCAGTGTTGGGCAGCATTGGGATGTGTTGGGCAGTGTTGGGCAGCATTGGGATGTGTTGGGCAGTGTTGGGCAGCGTTGGGATGTGTTGGGGAGCACTAGGATGTGTTGGGAAGTGTTGGGATGTGTTGGGCAGCGCTGGAATGTGTTGGGCAGCAGTGCCTGGGCTCTCAGGTCAGGGGGCACTTTGGTGGTACTGTGTGCTGGCCCTGCTGTTAGTTTCATGCTGATCCCAGGCAAGGAGAGAAAATGGCACTCATTTGACATGGAGAGACATGGGACTTGGCTTGCTGCATCCTCAGTCGGGGCCAGCCAGACCATGGGGCATCCCAATGAGAGGATGTGAAGTGGGGAGCTCCTGCTATTGGAGGCTGTATTTGGCTTCTTTATAAGACTTTCGTGGCCTGAAGTTTTGGCCAAGGATCTGGCACTGACTGCTCTTTCCCCTTGCCCACAGGCTTTCTGTGACGATGCCTCTGGGCTGAAGTTTAACCCAGTTCTCTACCCCAAGGTGAGGTAACCTGCCTGAGTTGGTCGTGTGTTCTGCAGGGACACCCAGGACCACTGTTGAAAACTTTAAGCCTAATTACGTGGGAATTTGGCTTCTTTCCCCCTTCTACTCCCCTGGTGCTGCCTAGCTGTTGTTGTACCCTGTTGCAGCTCTGGTGGGCTCTCCTCACCCCTCAGCATGGATGTTTTGGCCATCATTCATCAGATGAAACAACTGGCATTTTGCTTTCTTGCAGGCATCCCAGATGATAGTGTCTTACGATGAACATGAGGTCAACAACACATTCAAGTTTGGTGTGATCTATCAGAAGTTCAGGCAGGTGAGTTGTCCCCATGCCACTTGCATGGAGCATGTCCCTGTGCCCCAGAGATCCATGTTTCACGAGCACAGACTCACCTCTGACGTTAATTCTGCCACGTGCAGCACCTCGTATCGCTGGATGTCCTCACTGACTGTGTTCCTCATTGCTCGGATGTTTTCCCTACTCATTAAAAAATGATATGACTGAAAAGTCTCAGTATGGAAATCAGCCCACAAGCTGCTGTAGGGAAAAGTGGATGAGAAAATGGATTTTAGCAGGCATGGTATTTTAATCAGATACATGTTTAGACAGTTAAACAGCTACTTTTGTCTGGAGGGACTGTGGGCTCTGAAGAGAGGCACTTGCTGAAAATGCTGTAATTAGGAGGGGGACTCTGGATGGGGAGTGCAGAGCTCAGCCTCAGAACTCACCGAGAATTACTCTGACAGGCACTCTAATTATCTTACATGTTGCATTTTGGGTTGGATTGAGTGACTCACGCAAGGCCGTAATTAGGGTCTGATTATTTTGAAATACAGCAAGCAGGAGATGATTAGGGATTTTTCAACAGAGGATTCACTTCTGGTTTGGTATTTCCTGGATATTATCCCAAGGTCCTTGCTGGGGCTCAGAAGAGGCTCTCAGCAGCTTTACCCTAGGCTGTGGAAGCCCACAGATGGTGCTGATGGCTGGTGGTGAATGTGGTGGTACCAGCTGGGGAGCAGAGGTGGGGAGCAGCCTGTGGCTGTACAGGACACCATGGAACAAGGTGCCAGTCAGACCCCAGGGATGCTGTGGATGGAGCTGGAGGTGGCAGGGGATTGGACAGGCAGGGAAATTGGGGCTGTCAGCAGATGCACCCTGTGTTTTGTAGACCCAAGAGGAGGAGCTGTTTGGCAATAATGAAGAGAGCACTGCTTTCAAGAACTTCTTAAGTTTTCTGGGAGACACCATAACTCTCCAGGACTTCAAAGGGTAAGTTAGATAAAAAGGATGATTTTACAAATACATTAACAAGAGACCATGTCATCTGTAAAAATATCTACGTGTGAGAACAGAAGTCATCTCGCTCATGAGCGGGATGTGTGGAGCAGAAGCAAATATAGCTTTGGCTTGTTTTTCAAAGCTGGGGGAGTTTAAAAAAAAATTGGAGCTGCCAAGAGAGAAAAACTTCTTTTCCTGCAGCTTTGAGGTTGTGATAAAATCTAGCTATATTCAGTCATAGATGGAAGGAAGTCTGTGGAAATGTGCCATGCCCGGTGTTGTGGCTCAGCCACGGGTGCTCCCAGGGCAGTCACTGCAGCAGCCACAGTGCAGGCACAGACTCTCACTGCTGCTGAGGGATGGTGAGGTCACAGCTGGTGCCCATGGCTGTGGTCAGCCCTGGCTGACCAGCCCTGCTTTATGTGCACCCTGTATTTCAGGCTGGTGACAAGGATGGCTGGTTACTACACATGACGCATGGTTTGTTCTTTCCCGTTTGCTCACTGCTAGATGAAGATAAATGAGCTGGGCTGTTCCATCAGCCTGTCCCCTGACAGCTGCTGGTGTTTTCTGTGAAGCTTTCAATTAATATCTCTTCTTTTCTCTCCGCCTTTCCCTTGATCTCCAGTTTTCGAGGAGGCCTGGATGTCAGCCATGGGCAGACGGGAGCAGAGTCTGTGTACACGGTGTTCAGGGACAGGGAGATAATGTTTCATGTCTCTACAAAGCTGCCTTTTACCGAAGGAGACACACAACAAGTAAGAGAAGCTGCTTGCACAGAAGGGTCTGAGTGGGGGGCTGACATTGCCCTGCCCAGTGCTGTGGGCACTGCCAAGCTGTGGGAAGTGGCTGCTTGGCTCCCCAGCCTGGGACTGTGCTTGCTCCTGCAGGAGCAGAACCGCCTAGTTTCACTGACCCAATGTTCTCCCTTCTGGTTTAGCTCCAGAGGAAGAGGCACATTGGCAATGACATCGTGGCAATTATCTTCCAAGAGGAGAACACGCCATTTGTCCCAGACATGATTGCCTCCAACTTCCTGCATGCCTATATTGTGGTGCAGGTGGAAAACCCCGAGGCGGATAATACAGCATACAAGGTGAGGGCAGTCCCAATGTGCACCTACCCATTTTTTCTTCAGCATCTTTAGACGAGGGCATGGAGGGACAGGAAAAGGGGGAATGGCTTCCCACTTGCAAAAGGTAGGGTTAGATTAGAAATTAGGAGGAAATTCTTCTGTCTGAGGGTGGTGAGGCCCTGGCACAGGTTGCCAAGGGCACTTGTCCTGTGCTTAGTGATGCAGTCAGTATTTTCAAGGTAAATCCTTAGGCCTGGTGGAGACTTGTCCCTGTGTGATGAACACACACAGACACATGCACACAGGTGTGTTATGTATGCACTGTTACATAATGTGTGTGTATACAGACATCAGTGCATAAAATACGTATTTGTAAAACACCTCATTTGTTAAAGTGTTTTGATGGTCCTTGGTGTTTGCATGTGCCTTGCAGCAATCTGACATATCACCTGGGTGTAGGTGGCATCAACACCCTTACCCTGCTGCACCCGTGGGAATAACGTGTCTCTTGACTCCTCAGGTATCAGTCACAGCCCGGGAAGACGTTCCCTCCTTTGGCCCACCCCTGCCGAGCCCACCGGTGTTCCAGAAGGTAGGAGCTGAGAGGGAGGCATGTTCCAAGCTATAAAAAATAGATGTGCACGTCCGAGATGTTTCCAAGCACACTGGCTTTGGGAAAACAGGACTTCTGGAATTGATCTGCATTAATTTTGGCTTCCACTGAGACTCCAAAACACTGAGGTGTTTATGGTAGGGTGAGTGGCATGCACCACTGCATGGCATTACTTGAGCAAGGTGGCAGCAGTGGCTCTGGTGCTGTGTTGGTGCAGGTGGGCACCTCAAATCCATCTGGGGTTTTCCACCAATGCTTCCACATCTGGAGGGACTGCTGGGTGCTGTGAACTTGGGTTTTGGGTTGGTACAGCTGTGGGGTCCACAGAGAGATAGAGAGTCTTAAAATGGTGGGTGTTTTCCACCTTGGTTGTCTCCCTGCAGAGCCCCGAGTTCCGAGAGTTCCTGCTGACCAAGCTCATCAATGCTGAGAATGCCTGCTGCAAGTCCGACAAGTTTGCGAAGCTGGAGGTAACACTGCCCACATGTCCCTGCCTGGAAAAGGGTTTGGAGAGTTCTTCCATTCCTCCTCCAAGCTACCTTTCCCCGTTGAACTCAGTGCTCTGCATGGTGACCATGGGGCGGGCACTGCCCTCGAGGCACGAGCTGGTGTCACATGGATCGGTGCCACTGCTCCTCCCTTGGAGCCCCTGGCTGAGTCCTTTTCTCTCCTGCAGGACCGGACACGTGCTGCCTTGTTGGACAACCTTCACGATGAGCTCCATGGGCACACGCAGACCATGCTGGGGCTGGGGCCCGAGGAGGACAAGCTGGAGAATGGGGGTCATGGAGGCTTTCTGGAGTCTTTCAAGGTAAATCCCTGCCCTTGCGAACAACAGAGCTAAAATTCACCTTGGGTTGGCAAAGTGCATATTTGGAAACAAGAGGTGTCCCCTGAGGGTACAGTGGCAAGAGGAGGTGGGGGCTGCTGCCACCACTGTCTGCTCAGCCTGCCAAGTGCCCAAGCTGGTCCTGGTGGGAGCAAGCAGAAGCTGGCACTGTTGCATTATTGGTGAGCGTCCCCATTGGAGTGACTTCTGCAGAGTTCCTGACACTCTACCAGTGTGCTGCAGCAGTTTTTGTGTCACCAGAGGGTCTCAGTCCAGGCCCAGTCCCCTCCCGCAGGGTGTGCCTGCAGCTGGGCTCTGCTGTGGCAGAACGTGTTCTGCTCATGTTCTGGCAGCTGGCTGCCACTGCTGTGGGACAGGGATCAGGAGGGGTGCCCCAGGCAGCTGCCACAGCAAGCGGGTGGGAGGTGGTGGTCATTGTGCTTAAAACAGAAGATAGAAAGAAAGGTGCTGGATGTGGAAGGGGGAAGTGTTGCTAAGTGTGCCAGGGAGACAGGGTGAGTGTGAGGGAAAGCAGGTGATGTGGGCTGGAGGAAAAGGAATGGGTAAAGCACTGTGGAGGAAACTCTGAGCAGCCACTGGTGGTAGGGACAGAGGCTGGCTGGGAAGCAGGGACATCCCTCGAGATGGAGGGGCAGCACTTGAGTCTGAGGCTATAAGCCATTGCCAGGTGTCTGTGGTGCAGCTGCCCTCTAGCACAGAGGGGGCTGGTGCTGGGTAGCTGTCATTGGGCAGGGGGACTGTCCTGGCTGCAGCTGTGCTGGGACAGCTCCTGCAGTTATCTCAGGTACGGTTATCCCTGTAGCATAGAGAAGTGAGTCTGGTGAATGGGGCCAGGGAGGAGGGGTGCACAGCTCCACAGACCCTGCTGCAAAGGCTCAGATGTGTCCTGTTCCAGGGTGAGACATGTAGGAATGGAACCGCTGTGCACAGCGTCATTGTCCGACGCTGAGGTTAAACAGCGATGTTCCGGCACACTTTGTGTGTGTGAGGAGACAGACCATGCTCTCTTGGCATTGCAGGGAGTGCTGGGGTGGGAGGTGAGCCCTGTGGTCCGTGGTGGGCTACGCCTGTCTGGGTGCCTGGTGCCCACACTGCTGGGCTGCCTGCTGGCTTATGTCCTGCACCGTGCACTGCCAGAGCGCTGCGGGGAGGACACACAGTGAAGGAGGGCTGAGATCTGGTCCCCATTGCATCTTTGTGCCTGCTGCCTTGCACCTACGACCCAGCCTACAGGCCTATGTCCTTGGCCAGGGGACCAGGGGACCAGTTCTCAGGGGTGAGCAGAGCTCAGTTCTGCTGGGCTCTGAGTGAGTGAGAGGTGCCTTTGCTTCTTCTGTGGGGAAGGAGCTGCTCCTCAGGGCTGATGTGTTGGGGAACCTCACAGAGTTCCACAGCCCTGGGCAGGAGCCTGCAGAGTGTGAGTACCTGTGGCTGCTGCTTTGCAGCAAAGCAACTGGTCACTTTTACCTAAGAACAGTGTCAAATTGTGTATGAATTTCTGCTGACCCAAATAAATTCAGTCTGATGGACTCTTGCTTGATGTTCATTATTGGATAGGCAGGAGGGGCTCTTGGGGCTGTGGTCTTCAGCACCAGAGGCTCAGTGAGAGCTCAGGGCTGCAGCTTCCTCTTACCCTGGTATGGGTGCAGCTGTGGCTCCATGCCCCCCGAGCCAGCAGCAAACAGCCTGCATTCTGCAGATGCAGTGCTGGCACCTCCAGGCGTTTGGCCTGCCATGGCTCATCGACTCTTTAGCCTGGGCTGGGATTCAGGGGCTGGAGGAGCAGCAGCCACAGCTGAGGGAACAGCTGAGAACAGAGAAGGTAGCTGATGTGAAGGGTGAGGGAAGGGGGCAGCTTGACGGGGAGAAATGAAGATCAAAGGGAGCAGGGAGGGCCTGTGGCTGCTGTGAGGCCACTGCTGCACAGCTCACTTCCAGTCCCTTCCAGAGGTGGATAGACCAAACCAGAAGCCACATCAGTGGTTCAGGCTAAATGTATTCTCAAGCAGTAGCTTACTGAATAACAGAAGCACTTCTGTGTGGCTGTGAAGCGTTCAGCTCAGGGGCTGTTTTGGGACAGGCTGGAGAGGTGCAGGAGAGGATCTGTTCTCTCTGAGTCCAGGGAGAATTGTGGAAGATGTGCACACAAACATGGCTTGTGGCTTGGCTGTGGTCCCTGTTCCTGCTGAGGGGTATGGGAGGTTGGCCAGGCAGGAGGCAGGGCTTGTGTCTCCTGGTCCTATAGGTGCAGTCCTTGATATCACAGAGCAATGGGGAAAGATCTGATCCATGGTGGCTGTGGGGCTCCCCAAGGGCAGCCCACCCTCAGCTGCACCTGCCAGCACGGCTGCTACGAGTTGTGCTATTTTTGGGGTGTGCTTGCTCTCGGGGAGGCATGGACAGGTTGCTCTCCCTTGTGCCTGGGGAAGACCTGAGGCTCTGGAGGAGTTCTGGGGAGAGCACCCTGCTGGGTGGTGATGACCTGCTGTCCTGTCCCCTCTGCCACAGAGAGCCATCCGGGTGCGCAGCCACTCCATGGAGACGATGGTGGGCAGCCAGAAGAAGCACCATGGCAGTGGCATCCCAGGCAGCCTCAGTGGGGGCATTGCACACAACAGCGGCGAGGTGACCAAGACCACCTTCTCGGTGAGCATGTCCTCACGTCCCTCTGTCCATCCATCCCACTGTTACTTCCTCTTCCCACCCCTCCACAGCCTGACAGGTCACTGCTTTCCACTGATGCAGCCTGGCAGTGGCATGCTGTCGTGGTTTAAAACCAATAACTAAGAAAATTACTTATTTCTTGCTGTGAGATATGGATTAGAATAAGGGCAAAACAGGCATAAAACTTAAAAGGAATAAAGAAAGTTTATTGACAAACAACAAGAATAAGAACACCAGAATAAACTTCCAGAAAAACCTTTTCATCCCTTATCTATTTACTATTCTCTCGTTCACATGACAACAGAGACAAAAACTTTGGAACTTTGGTGGTTAAAACAGTCCCAATTCTTGCTACAGTCTTTTCACCTGTCTTTGTAGAGAAACAGAAACTTCTTCCTGTTAATTTATGGAGTTTCTCACACGAAAACTATTTTTGTTATAGTTTTCCATTGCCCTGATATCAGCTGCCCAGAGCTGCTGTTATCAGAGCCCACCCCTCCCATTTTCACATCACTCTGAGATGTGTATGGGTCATGAGTCGAGGGATAGCATTTTTAAGGATGAGTATTCAAAGGTAAAAAAGTCTTCTTCATCTGCTTCTGTGAGCTTCACTAGACAACAGTTTTCTCATTGCCTCTCAAGGCTTCAAATCTTCCAGCACTTCACTATACCATAATTACTCAAGTTTACACTTTGAACACTTTATTCCTCCCTACATACTTATCATGAATTAAAGGAGTTCTTTCCAGGACTTCATTGTCCATCTCCATAGGCTAACAGAAAGATATTTCAGCTAAATTAAAGCATCTTCTTAATTCTCTACCTTTCTTGAAGTTTCTTTTCTTTCTTGTCACTGGTAGTTTATAAAGTCTCTTTTCATGTTGATCATTCTCCTTTTCTCTCTCTGGATAAAAAGATTAATCCGCAAGTCTCATCTGAGTAATGAAAGAGTTAAAATCTTGCCCAGGCTGTTGTAGGTAGTTCTGTGGCCTCGGCTGGTGCAGGAGTCTGTGATGGAAAGTTCCTCACGGCTGCTCTGAGAGTGTGGTCACCGTCTCTGCTTGCTGCAGGCTCAGAGCCCCTCTCCTTCTTCACTCGGCAGTTTCTGGTGAATTCCATCACGGCAAAACCTGCAGCCAAGCCAGGAACCGGCCCGGCCCAGACAGGGCTCGGGACAAGCCCCCCGCAGGCCCCATCTCCCAGCCGGGAGATGCAGCAGGCCCAGCCCGGCCCCCGCCCGGCCGCATGGACGGGCAGAGAGAGAGAGGCCGGAGCTCTGCTACCTTTCACCGCCAGGAAACAAAGAGAACTCAGAGAGCTCTGGTTTTACACTTTAAAGTAAGGTTCACAAGTTAATCCCACTTTTCAATGGCCTAAACTGCTGTCAATTCTCAGCAATGGCCGATAATTGGTCAGGAGAAAAGACTCTAGGCAGTTCCCAGCAACTTCAACTTTCTTAAAGGTAAAGTAGCTTCATGACACATGCCATGCGCTGCATGGGCTGCAAGGGGAAGAGTGAGGTGGAGACTTGAGCAGGCTGTGAATTTGGATGCCTTGTTTAAGTTGGGCTCATTTTGTGGGAGAACCAAAGATAAGCTTCCTCGGGTTTTGGGCCCAAAGTAAAAGGAGATAGAAAAGAAGTTCTGGCATTATGTGGTTTTAAGACGTGCAGGCAGTTCTTCGCAGGATATTTAGTGTCTGGACTCCCAGGAGAGAGCTGTGCTCTCAAACCAGGTATGTTCTCTGCTTTCAGCCCCCTGTCCCAGCTGCTGCTGCCAAGAACCAGTCCAGGAGCCCCATCAAGCGCCGGTCAGGGCTGTTCCCTCGCCTGCACACAACATCGGAGAGCCAGGCGGAGAGCAGGACAAGGTGGTAAGTTTGTGGTGGTACCTATAGAGCATATGCCACTCTCAGTTGGGTAGCACAGTTTGACCATCCTTTTTAAATCTCTTGTATAACTTGTGCAACCTGTCTCTTTGTGCTCTCAGTGACAGTGTTTCTGGAGCCCAGAAGACACCAGATTTGGGACATTCTTCCCAAGAGATGAAATCTGAAACCTCATCCAACCCCAGCTCCCCTGAAATATGTCCCAACAAAGACAGGTGAGCCAGGAGGAGCCCATCCTCATTCCACCACAGCTCAACAGACATCAAGGAAATTGTCAAACAAAACCATATCCAAATTTTACTGTAAGTAAAATAAGTTTGATATTAAGGGAGAAAAGATTCTGGTGATTCATAAGCACAGCTCCTTTTTGGTCTTTACAAAGAAGAGCAAAGAGCAGCATTTGACCTAGGTTGCCTCCAGGGCATAGAAGGCTGCTGTGCCTGTCCCTCTGTGCTAAGATAAAGTCAGCTCGACCTAGAGCTACCTGCTGGGCACCCACCCAGTGCCTTATCCCATGCCTTTGGAAGTGGTTATGTGCTGAAGCACCCCAAATGTTCATTCCTGCGGCAGCCCTTTGCTCCAGGGGTGTGCAGGAGAGTCTGTCCCCCTGTCACGGTCCAAGGGACGCGCTTCCCTGGTGACAGCCACGCGCCCTTCCTTCCGTTCCGCCTCTCTCTAGGCCTTTTATCAAGCTGAAAGAGAACGGGCGGTCGAACATCTCCCGTTCCTCCTCCAGCACCAGCAGCTTCAGCAGCACGGCAGGGGAGAGCGAGACCCTGGAGGAGTACGACAGCGTGGTAGGTACCAAACCCTCCCTGTGGCACGTTCCTCACGCCCCTTGGCTCTCTGCTGCCTCCAGACCTCTGGGCTTTGAGGGGGGAAGTGCCTGCCAGCCCCCAGGTGCCTCCTCACTGCTGACATGGAGAGGCTTAACCCCATCTCTGGGTGTGGGGAGGAGGGCTGGCGTGCCCTGGTGGGACATCAGGGTGTTGTGGCTGCCCCATACCTGGAGGTGTTTAAGACCAGGTTGGACAGGACTTGGAGCAACCTGATCTAGTGGAAGGTGTCGCTGCCCATAGCAGGGAGGGTCTGATTAGATGGTCTTTAAGGTCCCTTCCAAACCAAGAACCCAAACCATTCTGTGATTGACAGCCCAGTGAGCCTTGGAATGCCCTGGGCACTGCTCGGTCCACCCAGGCCAGTAGGTTGCAGTGGGCATGGGTGCAGTGGGGCATTGGCAGGGTGTGGGGGAAGACCTGACTGCAGGAAAAGCCATGTCCTGTCTCTGTGAGCAGGGGAGCCAGCCCTCCACCGCATCACCATTCAAGCAGGACGTGTTTGTGTACAGCGCTTCCCCTGGCAGTGAGAGCCCCGGCGTGGGGGCCATGGCCACCCCTGTCATCATGAGCAGGAGCCCCACAGGTGGGTGACAGCAGACTGGCAGGAGGCACCAGCTCTGCCTTTGCTCCTGGAGCCACCCTGGGTTCCTGTAGTGGTGGGCTGGAGCGGGGTCTGTGGCTCTGGGATGGAGGAGCCCCCAGCCAGCCCTGCCCTGGTCCCAGCGTGAAGCAGCAGCTGTGCTCGCCCTGGCAGGACAGGCGCCCATCCTGACAGGGCTATTCTGGAGAGATGGCCCCATGTGCTGTAGTTCTGTACTTCCATGGGGAATTTGTTTCCTTTCTCAATTAGAGCACAGAGGTGGCTCTTGCTGGGGCTTTGTTCCCTGTCTCCCCTGACAGGCACGTGCAGTAGTTGTGGAAACTGTCTCCAGAGGCTGAGCCATGACTCACAATTACTTAATCAACAAGCAGCTTCCCGTGGTCTTGGCTCCATTCCTCTCCTGCCAACCCGCTCACCAACTCCATCCATTGCAGTCAGATGATTTGCACAGTGAGGTGCAACTCAAAAGGGCAGAACAGGCAGGAAAGCTCTTTGCTGGCCCGTTCTGTGGTGACAGTGCAGTGAGATGGGGACGGCCACAGTCACCCCTCACCCACAAATCCCCGTGGCTCTGATTCCTGGAGCCACAGAGAGCCTGCCACAAGGCACCACGGTCCATGTGGACACACACTGTCAGCTGAGGAGCTGTTTTTGAAGCAGCCAGGAAGGACACCAGCTCTGTACCTGGCAGTGTTGCAGGCAAAATGGGACCATGGATTGCAGGCAGGCTTTTTGTGTCTTGGCACCCCACAGGTCCTCCTCCTTATTTCATTAGTGATTTTCTGAACCCTTAAACTAGCCCTTTTTAATGCTTGGAGTGTTTATTTTGTATTTTTCCTGCCAAGAACATGAAAATCCACCCATACATTATATGGATCAGTCATTCCTTGTAGCCTTTTCAGTGGCATTTCCAGGAGAAAGACTGAAATGTAATTAAGCCTCAATTTGTTCCATTGCAAACACTTAATATACAGCTTTTGCCAAACATTCAGCCAAGGCAGACTAAATACTGGTAGCACTCCTGAGAGCCTATTAAAGTGCCTTGCTGGGTGAGTGCAGCCAGTACTACAGCAAATATTTTTGTTCACAGTTTATTATTTGTGTTCTTTGCTTGTCCTCTCCCTCCAGCAGATATAAAGAACAGAAACTCTCCAAGGTCCAACCTGAAGTTTCGCTTTGACAAACTCAGCCATGGCAGCTCCAGCTTGGTAGGTGCCAGGGCTCCCACTGGTGGGATGCTGTGCAGCAGTGTCCTCTCTGCCCAGCATAGGCTCTGGGTCTGGGGGTAGCTCTGGGGCCTGTGAGGGAGAAAAGGGAAGGGATTTTGTGACTTCTTAGCTCTTTGTTCACAACCCACCCCATGTTCTGTTGTTTCACATAGAGCCACTAGCAGGAGGAAGTCATGCACTTGTCACAGGTGAGTGTTGGTATGTTCTGTCTTGTGCAAAAAGGCTGACTGGGGCCAGCTGTGGCTGTTGACACTACTTGTTATTGCTTATGGGATCCATACTGTACCTCAGAGCACCCTAAATGCTGCTGTAGGTGTGTGAGGGATTAATGACAGGTCTGCACCCACCAATACTCTGGAGCACCATGCTCCTGCACCTGCTCCCAGGGTCAGGTGCCCCAGCCCAAGCAGGTTGCATTCTTCCCAGTTAACCTTTGTCAAACACTGGTGCCCATCTCCAGGATTGCTGCACTGTGCTCTGGGCACTGGAGTGGAAAGACAGTGCAGGCCCTTACCCATTCCAAAAATCCAAGGGGAAACAGAAGATTCACGAGATGGATTTTATGGGCAGAGGTAAAGGGAGCTCAGTGGGATTTACCTGGGTTCCTTCTGTTCCATGAAATTAAGGGTGTCATTAGGAAGACCCAAGCTGAGCAAAAGAGCCTGTAGAACTTGAAATGAGAGAAATTTACATTTCTGAAAGCATGGGTCTCAAAGAGCTGGGATTTTCACCCCATCACTGAGTTTTCCTCTCCTGCAACCTGGGAGTGATGGGTGGTCTGGTGCTTTGGAGAAGGGCACTGCCGTGGCTACTGCTTCCTCCCTGGGAGAGGTGCTTCATTAGCCAACACCTCAGGGGTGGGAATATTCTCCTTCCACGCTCCTGACACTTTTGTCCTTTTCTTCTTTGCACAGAATGTTTCAACAAAGGGAAAAATCTTCAACACCCCATGGGACCACACACGCCCCGGCCATGGGCAGCAAGGTGCCCTCATCTGCTGGCTGCCAGAAAAGAGCTCTCACCTTGCTGCAGCCCTGTCCTGACAGGGACCAGCCACCTTCTCACCTGGTGTCCCCCTGTCCAGCACCCCCAGCTCTGTGTGTAGGAGGGGATGTGTCTCTGACTGTGCTGTACACGTGTGGCCAGGGCCATGTCCCCTTCTGCTGCTCTGCTGGGTCATCCTGTGGTTGGTGGGCACCGTCCATTCCCCCCATCCCTGGGTTGTCTGGCAGCTCCTTTTGGGCAGAGGGGCAGCAGGAGAGACCTCTGCATAGTTTAGGTCCCTCCATGCTTTATTTGCAATTACCAGTGGGGAAACAGGGGTTTATGTTTGTTTTTTTGAAGCATGGGAGGTCAGGCCAAAGTTAGGTGTTAGTGGCTCTGGGGCAGTTTGCCCTCCAACATGTTTGCTGTTGCTCTTCTCTGGGGGCAGTAGGGCAAAACCTCCCTAGGGGGGTCCTGGGCATCTCTCCCTGGAGTGAGGTCTGCAGTGTCTCTTCAGCCATCCCCCAGCTCCTACCTACACCCCAAAACTCTTGGGGCAGAGGCAGCCCCCCACTCCAAACTTATTCAGTTTCTTGCACAAGCGGCAGGTGAGTGACTTGGCTCAGGGAGTGGAGCTGGGGACTGCAGCCACCTCATCCTCCTTGGCAGGTTTGTCCTCCCTGCTTTGTCCCTGCCTGACACTGAGCACAGGCCTGGTAAATGTGACCCAAAGCTAAAGCTGGGGTGTATCACAGCTTTAGCTTTTCTAAGTACTAGAACTGGCACCAGAGGGGATTTACCTCGTGGGCTCTGCTTTGCCCTGTGGCTTGGATCACCAGGCAAATGCATAAAATTCCAATGATTTGTGAGGCATTAGGCTGATCCAGCCCTTGCAGTCTGTCCTGCTGCTTTTGAGCAAGCTCTTGTTGTTCTGAAAGGATTATAGATTCTGCAAGGTAACTTTCCCATATTACCCTTTCCCAGAAAATACCTCACTCAACACGCCAAGAAATCCTTTTGCTCCTTTATGGAACTTCATGTGAAGTTTCCTGAAGCCTGTCCGTAAATTTCACGTTGCTCGTAGATTTCCAGTACCCATTTTCTGGAAGACAGGCCATGATGCTGCAGAGATATTCCCCCCTGTCCCCTGACCTTTGGAAACCCTCATGAAATCAGGTTCTCAGTCTCAAGTGAACACAGTTCTTCAAGTTTGTGATTCCTACTAAAACGGGACTTTGAGTGCCAAAGTCACCCCGTGGGCACTCCAAGGTGCACAGAGTACCTGACATCCTGTTGCAGAGCTGTGCTCCTGGAGCAGCCCTGGGCACACACCGTGGCTGTGGCTGTTCCTGCTTTCCTCTCTGGGGCAAGTGCTTATAGGATTCAACCATCACCTCCCCTCCTCCCTGTCATCTCCCTGGGCCAGAGATGAACCAAGCCTTGCAGAACCTGCTCTGCTCACCCTGGTCCTGCAGGGAGGTGCTCTCCAAGAGCCTTATGATCCAGTTCATGCAGGTGCTCTGCTCATGCTGTAATTAATCCATGTGGGAAGGCTGTAGCTGTGATGGGAGGGCAACCAGCTTAAAGAAGAACAGTTGTGAAAAGGCAGGGAACAGTTTCACCAGCCCTAGGTGCTGTGTAGGACTAGTAAATATCAATAACTCCTGTGGGGACGCTCCCTTCTGCTCCCAGCCAGTTGCATTTCAATAGACTTTAAGCCTTGAGTTTCCTCTGGAAAAGGAGCATGCAGCATGCTCAGTCCAGCCTGTAGCTGTAGGTGTCTCAGGATCACACACTTTGCTGTTTGGCACTTGTCTGATGATGCTTCAGTAGCACTTTCAAACCCACCCCCAGTTCTTCTCTTGGAAGCTTTGGTCTGATTTCCTGAGGCTGCACAGTGAAACACTGACTGGTGCAATGACTTGCTCCCAGGGTCTGCTCTGGGTTTGCTTTTTCCTCTGAGAAGTCACTTGGTTCTGTAGCTGTTGTCATTCCTATGGGTGTTGATCTCTGTGAGATCTTTCAGCAGACGATTCAGTGGCTACTGTCAGCTGGTTTGCCATTTTTGATTGTTTTGTTGCTTTTTTTCTTTCACTTGAAACTGTGACTTTCCTTTTTGACCTGGATTGATCTGGGAGTTGTTCAAGTGGGACGAAAGGCAGAAGAGTGTGAAGCCTCAGGGAGAGTTGCAGTGTTGTTGCAGTCAGTCCTGCGCCAGCCCATGGAGCAGCGGTGGGGCTGGGGGCCGGCATGAGCTTTGCCAGCAGCTCCTGTGGGACGTTTCCAGCAGCACTCCTCACCAAAGGCCTGAAACCTGCTGCACTCCTTAGCAGCAGCTGGGCTTTGGATGCTCCGGTCCCCACCCGCAGCTGCCTGTGCTGGCCTGCGCCTCCCATCCAGGAGTGTCCTGGGTTGTCTGGGGCGGTTCTGAGGCTGAGCAGTGCTTGAGGAACATCCTGGGGACTTCTGCACTTCCAGCAGTGGCTGAAGGTGTTCCTGTATATATTTTGCAAAATGTTTTGTGAGTATAAGTGACACACATCTATACAGATATAAAAGGGAGATATATATATATATGTATAAAATATATATATTTATATATATATAAAGGAAAGGATCCTGAACTGACACTAGAATTATTGGGCAGTGCATTTTCCTTTCTAATTCCACTGTTTCCATGCACACAACTTCTGCCCTCCTCAGAAATGACATTGCAGAGGGAGCAGAGGGGGCTCAGAAACGCCTTAGGGAGGTGATGGGGAAGCCTCTGCTGTGTGGAAAAGTCTCTGTTGCTGGGGGCTGCTCCCCTTCCTGCCAGGGCCTGGGTCCTTGCTTGCTCCTGCTGCAGCCTCCTGCCCGTTCAGATCAGCTCCTGCGCTGGGTGAGCGGCGGTGGCAGCTCAGGTGCAGCTCCACACCTGGTGCCGCTGGCTCCGAGTCCTTGTGCAGAGTGGGCTGGGACCCCTTCCCCTGCAGCAGCATCCCCTCTGCAGCATCCCCTCTGTCAGGGGCTGATGTGCAGCTGCCACGGGCTGGCAGAACTGCTGCTCTGGCTGGCCTTCCATTCAGGAAAGCGCTTGGCACGTACTTGCTGCTTCTCAAAACCCCACAGAGAAAAGCACAACACAGAGGTGCTTTTTTTGAGGGAAGCAGGGGATCCTAAGCACAAACTCAGTTTCTTTCCAGAGTTTTGAGGGGCTTCAAGAACGGCAGGTAAGGGGCCAGGAGATGTGTCTGCCACAAAGGGGCTGTGCCAGGGGCAGGGATCTCCTGGCTGTGCTCGGTGCTGCCAGAGCTGGGGCAGAGCCCGGCACCTCTGCAGGTCCCAGCTGTGCTCCCACTGCTCTGCTGCTGCTCCAGCCTCTGCCCCAGCATGCTTTCATTGCCTTCAATGAATGTAGCACTGCGAATGTCCTGCAAAGGGAAATGCTGGATTTATATCAGAGAATGTGAAGAGTTTATAGAGTGAAAATAAATCTTGATGAAATGTATCTGACAAAGTTTATTTTTGATGTAGAGAGGCAGTGCTTTGTAGTTTTTGGTGATCTATGTCTGTTGTAAATAATGTATATTTAATTTATTGCTATGGTAGCAGATTGTTATGTATAAAACTAAAGGTTCACAAATGTATATTTTGTTGCTTAAATGTGTCTTTGCAAAATTCACAATAAATAACATATTTTGTGTCCATATACGTACTCTCTAAGTGTGGCCATGTAGTGACAGCTTTAGAGGAGGTTTTAGGGAACTTTGCTTTGAAAACCAGGTGAAAGCATGAAACCAGGTCCAGCTGTGGCAGTGGGGGCCCAGGAGAGCTCCTGTGAGGTCAAACATTCCGGGAGTATCAGAGCAGAGGGATGTTTAAATGGGGAAATCTCTGCAGGTGCTCCCAACTCAGACTGGAGCAGCAGAGGACGAGCCAGCGACTCCTCTGCCAACACTCAGCCATTTAACCAAGAGAACTGTTCTGTCTGAACTGAAATTAGTGCCCCTGTCAGCAGCCAGCCCATGTGGCAAAGCACATAAGCAGGCAAGAGTTCTGTCTGTCTGCGCCAGCCGAGCTCCCCTCAGGGCACCAGCTCCTCTGGACAGCCTGGCTAAGCTAACAAGGAAATTGCATTTTCTCTCTCCAGCTCCTCAGCCTCCTTTCAAATCCATTTTTATGTTTTAATATTTTAACAGAGGTTAGGGAAAAGGCTGTAGGAGAATCTGAGCAGCTCAGTCTGCGGTCAGTGGGCACACAGCCTGTCTGGTACCACAGGCAGTTGTTACATGGTGCAAAGTTACTGACAGCTCCTCGTGTTCAGAGCAGGCTCAACCTTGAGAGGTTTCAAAAGTTAAGCTTTAAAATTAAATAGTGCGAGACAATGCTGATTAACAGAAAAAGAAGCAGTTTAGACATGTTTTAAAGGATTTGAAGAAATCTTTTCTAGTCCTGGCAGATGGGCAAGTTGGGAATTAATGGTTGAGTATTTCAGCCAGAATCTGGAAAGTTTCCCACAGAATCTGGACTCTAAAGGTTGGTGGGAGGGAGACTCAAATACTGCAGACAACTGGAAAAAAACCAAACTTGGAGCATGCTGCTCAGCCAGAATTGCTTCACTCACTTTTACAGTTTAAATAAACTGTGAGAGCACTGTGGAAACAAAAACCTAAATCCAGGTATCAGAGGAGTTTGCTTGGAGTCTTTCATTGACTTGGCTCCAGCTTTCTACAGCCTTCAGAGCAGAGTTCCTGACTGATTTGGCCAGCAAATTGCAGATGTGAGCAGAGGCAGAGCTGGGGACACAGTTGTGCTGCCCATTGTGGCTCTGCCAGAGGCCCAGAATCATGGCAGGATGACTTTACTGCCTGAGCAACTTCTCTGCCTCCTGTAGGGATGCTCACTGCACCACAGACTGCTCGTCCTGAGCACAGAGCAGAGTAACTTGATCACTCAGTCACAGGAGCATCTGCAGATGTGAAGACACTGACCCCAGTTAAAAGTGGTTGGATGCTCTAAGGCTGTTCCAAATCATCTTCAGAGATTATCAGATCTGGCAGGGCAGCATGGAGCAGCTATTAGGGAAGATGATAAGACCTTGTCTGTCTCTTTAATGAAAGTCTGGAGGTACCAGATAATCATGCTGAATAGGGCTTAGTGGAAAACCTCCTGAATGTAATTAATCAAGTAATCAAGTAATTTTCTAGGCACTGTAGGAAAGCAGAAGGATGAATTAAATCACAGATGCTTTGAGTCTGTGACCCTTCTCCTCTTAGGAGGGAAGTTTAAAGATCACCTATTCATCCTCACGCCACTAGGTTCAGGTGCTCAAACCTTATCCAGTCTGGCCTTGACCACTTCCAGGGATGTGGCTCTGCAAAGCTTCTGCTCTGGATCTAGTTTTGACAATGGTTCTGTGTGATTCAACCAGGCAAGGCATTCAACTGATAAAAATCAGGTTTGTACTTAATATTTGAAATTAGGCACAAGAAAATCCAACTTGGTTTTGCTCTGTTTTGTTTTTTAGGCCTGCAAACCCTTGATACAATATTAAAAAAGCTATTTACAGCAAATGTTTCCCACAGTCCTTTGTCTGCGTGGTTGGATGCCGTGTAGTCTTCAAGGATGAGGTGTGTGTCCCATGGCACAGCCAGGACACTGTGACCCCACAGCAGCCTCAGGCTGAAAATCTCTAGGAAAGGCTTAGGATGACACAGAGAAGAAAAACAGCTATTCCTGACTGCATGCTTCAATCCTGAACCTATGAATTTATTTGACATGAAGTTTTGATATTTATAGCCAGACTCACACTTTATATTTTTTAATAATAGTGGATGTTTATTTTTCTCACCCATTACATCCTATCCTAGAAACTGCATGGATTTATGACAGGCACAAAGTAAGGCTGATGTACCTTCTTTGTAAAATTAGAAGGCTTTGGCACCTGTGGGTGTCTCTAGCACACAACTCAGTGTGCTGTTGAGCTACTGAAAATGCAAATCCTTCAGTGTTTAATTTCAATAGTGACTGACTTTTTCCACGTGGGTGGGGGAAGAATTTTCCAGTTTCATTCCTCCGAGTTGCTGAACGCAGAGATTTCCTCTTCTGTACAGAAGGTGGCACTGGAAATACAGGAATGAAGTGTAATCATCTGCTTGCCTTTACAAACAGGCTCGTGTCTGGATCCCACCTGTCAGAACACCTGGGAACAGAGGTGCTCCCTCTCTCTCTGTCAGTGGGGTCCCGTTCTGCCTCTTGCCGAGGGTTAATTTACCAGTGACTAGCACACTTACCACGGAACACATTTAAAATGTCTGAGCCCCATAGATGACCTGGGGTTTGATGTGAATTGTCAGAGCCCAAACGCTCAGGATAGCGAGAGTCAGTCCTTAACAGCGAGAGCTGAGCAAAGCTCGCACCCTTTCCCCTTTCCCCTTTCCCTCATCCTCCGTGCTCAGATGTGACCGGAGCCCGGGCCGGGGCAGGGTGGAGGCTCTGGGCAGTCCCGGGGGCAGTGGGAGCCCGGGCCGGGGCAGGGTGGAGGCTCTGGGGTGTTCCGGGGGCAGTGGGAGCCCGGGCCGGGGCAGGGTGGAGGGCTCTGGGGTGTTCCGGGGGCAGTGGGAGCCCGGGCCGGGGC
>NC_031787.1:9541651-9549895 GCF_001522545.3 Parus major
GCCGGGGCAGGGTGGAGGGCTCTGGGCTGTCCCGGGGGCAGTGGGAGCCCGGGCCGGGGCAGGGTGGAGGGCTCTGGGCTGTCCCGGGGGCAGTGCGAGCGATGCCGGCGGCTGAAGGGGACTCAGCCCCCGGGGCTGTGTCAGCTCCGCCCGGGACCGCGGAGCGGCGGCAGCGCCTCGGCGGACCGAGATCCCAGCCTGGGCAACATCGCCTCTGGAGGCAGCCTAAAAATAACTAACTGTAGCTGTAGGAGCTCAAAGCTTACGGGCTTGACTAAATGGGAAAAACCTTCCTTTCTTTGCGATGTTGGAGGTGCTTCAGGAGACCTCAAATTCAGGTCCCGCAGTAACTACTGCTTAGGCATGGAGCAGCTGCTGTTGGGAGAGCTTAGCTGCAAAAGGTGTGTTTGTGCTCACAGTGTTACTAAAGTTTCCTTTACGACTTTGCCAAATGCAACAAGTTTAAGGAATTTTTGTCCCAATGAAAAGAAATGAGTAAGGCTTGCTTGAAGTTCTTCCTGTGTTACCTCAAGTCCCATCTTAGGTAAAGAAAGCCATGATCTTTGCTGCTGGGATACAGAGGGAAGGTTGCTGTGAGCTGCAATGATGCCAAGCATGGGTCAAGGTTCAGAAGCTGGCTGCACATCTGGCAGGTCTCTTACAGCCACTGCCATGGTCTTTAATTTCCATGCTGTTTCTGTGTCTATTTCTTGTGTCCAGTAGGAGAGGAAAGTTTGGAAAGGAAAATTAACAGATCTGTCTCTGTGCACGCCTGCCACTGAGACCTGCAAGAGAAATTATGTGGCTCTGTGAAGCTCTGCAAGACCACACTCTACCCACTGATCCATCTCCCCTTGATTTCTTCCCACGGTACACCTTCCCTCCTTCCAATTTCCATCAAACTCTTTCTGGGAAGTGCCCCACACCTCCTGAGCTGCTACAGGAGCTTCTTCCTGTACCCTCAAGGGGACTTCCCCTCTGCTACCTGGAGTTCGAAGCTGTCTGCAATTTGGAGTGTGGAAATGGCCACTTCAGGATGCTCTAATCAAGCCTCCAATTGTCTGACAGGGACTGTGATACTTTGCTTTGCTCTGGTGCTTTGTCTGAATTTTGCGTGCAGAAGTAGGGCTGTGTCTGCTGTGCTCTATTGTCTGTTTGCTTTCCTTGAAGCCTTCCTAGAGGAATTATTTGTTAAACGAATTGAATGTGTTGGGAATAACACACAATAGCTCATAATTCTCTGTCATGTACCAGTGACACAGGTGGGGATTTCTGCTACATCACTAGCACAGTGCTGGGGCTGAAGAGAGCACTCTGGAAGGTGGTTCTGTTGCTGAAGACATGACCATATTCATTGATGAACAGAATTAATTTGTTGGGTTTTGTTTGCATGGATTTTGCCAGAGTAAAATCCCACTTATTTTCCATTTCGGTGCCATGAAAAGTGTATTGATTTTTCTTCACTTCTGATTGTTCACGTTACTGGATTGCTTTTAAATAGTTGACAGAGATCATTCATTTTCCAGGTCCAACATATTTTACAGCCGTTCCCTGTTTTATTTGTTTGCTTTGGGGGAGTTCCACAGTTATTCATCATAATGATCACCTGCAAGCAGCAGCCCTGGCAAGAGGGAGGAAACTCTTCCCCTGTGGGGTTTTTGCTCCTTCCTGCCTCCTCCCTGGCAGCTTCAGCACCTGTTTCACCTTCCTGACTTAGAAGTTGGAGCTGAGGGTCAGAAAACCTCTAAGCCAAAGATCAGAACAGGCCAAAGAAATAACATGGCCACAGTAAAATCTGTGGTGTTGCAAGAGGTATTGGTTGGTGAGAGGACATTAAGAGACGTCCTTGGTGTTTGTCCTCACAGGAATGTGAATGAGCTCACTGGGGAGGGGAAAGCATCCTTCCAACCCAACACATCGGGAAATGAGGGAACCTCTGGGCATTTCTTCAGTGCAGAACCCACTGGGCTTTGAAATGCTGCCCCAGCCCAACACATGTCTCTTTATCCTTTCCCCTGAGCTGTGTCACCTCTCCAGGCTGGGCCCTTTGGGACCAAAAACTGCCTGTCCCTATTTGCTAGTACAGCACCTAAAGCAATGGGGTCCTGACTGCACACAGGCCTCCAGGCAACAGGGTGACAGTGCTAATAATGAGAATTAATTATTCATTTTTCACTTCACTCTCAGTGAATAATCTTCAATAATCATGTAGCATTTGCTGCTTCAGTGAATACTTGGATACTAAACAGAGCAGATAGAATAAAGTCACAGGAATAAAAACCCCATATAAAAGGAGCGAGAAAATGGTCAAGACTAAAAAAAAATCTCAGAAATATTGTGCATCATCATTTGCCCAGATCTAGTAGTGTCCTGGATAAACATGTGGAAGGCAGATAGAGACATGGATTTCTCAATCTCTTACCCAGCTCTTGTTAGAGATCACTGTCATCCCAAACAGGACCCTATGTTCTGTGGCCAGAGGATGGTCCAGATCATTTTGCCTTCTTTAACCTCCTTCTGGGGTGAAGGAAGTGCAGGAAGGGAAAGCTACTTGGCACTGAAGCAATTAAGTATTCAAAAGGCTGAAATGATTGGGACATCCAGACTGCAGGTCAAAACGAAGCCTGCTTTGGGAAGTGAGGGAAAGATGCCTCTAAGTGCTGCTCAGGGTCAGTTTGCATGGCTTGTAATAGTTCAATGACATGGATTTTCCCACTTGCCCTTGCCTCTTCCCTTCCCATGGTTTCTGAGTGCTTGACCCATGGGGCTGTGCCCATCCATACCACGTGCATTGATTGCAGAGCTGTTTGTGACAAAGGCAGATTCCAGTAGCCAGGAGCTGTGGCAGGCCATGGTGTTGTTATGGGAAACTGCTGAAACATTGTCTGTTCCCACATGGAAATGTTTTTCAGAAGCAGATTGCACTGTTGTATTTTAGACTGTGGTGCTTGCTCACATTATCCCTTGCTGACGTACAGTGATGATGCATATGTTGGATCTCACAATGCTGAGAGAATTAACGTTTTGGAAGTGTTTACCTCCCCCATTATTGACTTTCTGTCAGTAGTAATGTGATAATATTCTCTGCAGAGAAACTAAAGGCACTGACAAAAATCACTGAGCTTCTCTTCCCACCTACACCTCCAGATAAGAAATGGCATTTCTGTATGGGAACAGCACTGTTTGGTGACATAAACCCTTACCTGTTTCCCCTTTGAGTTACAGGATATTTGTTCTGTTTTTTGTTTTTTTTCTGGACAACTTTCTGAAGCATCACTTGGCACATTTTATTACTCATGCTTTCCTCTCTTATATCTATTTCCACAGAAGTATTAAAGCTTTTAACTTCCATTTATATATTCATAAGTGTGTGACTGAAGTCCTGCTGGTGGGATGAACAGCAAGAGCTCTTCTGTGCACTGAAAAATGGGCATTTTCAGAGAGGAAACAGAATCTAACATCCTAAAGCTTTAAGGAATTCAGATATCTCATATTTTGGACAGCTGGTTTGAACACTAAAATCCAGGAAGAGATTTACTCATTTTCTCATTAAGCCACCTGAACCAAATGTGAATGTGTGTGTGAGATGCTTTCAGTGAAGGAGACAGATGTTTGCCAGTGCTAATCAGAACAGGGCAGGGAATGCTGTGGCTCAGCAGCAGGGCAGCCATAGAGCAGCACGGAGCTGTGGGAGCAGAGCATCCCCACCTGGGAACTCACCTTCCTCTGCAAGGCCCCAGCCTGGCCCCACAGCTGGGTCAGGGCAGGAGCTGCAGCTTGGGAATTCTCCTCTCCCTTGTGCTGGCACCAGTGACACTCTGGGATTCACACTACTGGATCCAAACTCCACAGGCCTGGAGCATCCCCAGCCTGCAGCCCCAGTGCTGCTCACTGCTGAGTAAATGCTAAACTTCCATCATGTTCTGAGATTTAATTAATGCTTCTGAAGTATTTTAAAGCCCTCAGATGGCAAGCAAGCTAAAATATTGCCAGTCCCAGAGGAACCTGCCCCTTCAGGGAGGAATCCGGGTGTTTTATTTAAAGAGCAGCAGTGTCTGAGGACTGTCTTGACTGATTATTTCTGAGGCAAAGCAGCAACACATTCACACAATGCTGCTGAATTTTAAATGGACTCCAGTTTATCGTGGAAATACAGCACTGGAGCATTCCCTTTTGCACTCCTGCAGCCAGCCTGGCCAGAGACTCTTTCCCCACGAACTCTCCACTGGGAAAGAAAAGGCACCCATGGAAATCATTGCATCATGAACAAGTTGAGGAGGTCCCACCTCTTCTCCATCAGGGAAAAATGTATGGAGCCATTATGGATATGGATTCACATATGGATTCACCTTTTCTGCAAGAATGTGTCTTGCTCACCTTTTCTGCATCTCTAAGTTAGACAACATTGGCTGCATTGGGCATCATCTCTCCTTACATCCTAGGAATGCTGGGCAGCTCAGAATGCTGATAAACAACTTTATGATAATGCAGATTATGTAAATGTACCAGTTCTCCTAACATTTCTTGTGCTACCCATGGGAGCAAGTAGTTTCTGGTATGTGAGCAGGCTGCAGCGTTCAATCTGCTGCCTTTTTAAAAAACTGCTTTACAGGAGCAAAACTGTCTTCAGAGGTTCTCTCACTTGATACCTGAACTAGCAACTGTGAACACGACATGCGCCATGTGAAGCCCAATAACCCTCCAGGAATTCTTTCTATTAAAATAATTGCTAGGGCAGGGGAATACTGCAAACAGCTGTGGTTCATCCCATAAACATATTCTCCCTCTTTTTGGAGCCTCAGCTTCCAACTGATGCCAGAGCCTGTCAGCTGCAGGAGCAGTGGAACAGATTTCCTTTGCAGAAATGAAACGATTACTGTTGAATAAATCTGTTGTGCACAGACCTGAACTCCCCAGTGCGTGCTGCATATGCAAAAGGGAAAAGTGACAGTGTTTCACCCTGGAATGAGCTGAAGTGACAGTTCATCTGCTGAACACGCTGGCTGTGGAGCTGCCATGTGTCAGCAGCCTGGCAATGCTGAGTGTGAGGAAAAAATCCCCAAAATCGGTCCAGAACTGAATGGTATCACCTTGCCATGTAGTGCCCTTGCCCTGGCGGGGAAGCAGCTGTCCCATGAAACAGGGTGTGCCAAGAGGAGGTTCCCTGCAAGCCCAGCATCCTCCTTTTGGCAGCCTGAGTGACTGGTGGCAAAGGGCTGAGCTGGGGAGGACAGGAGGGTGGGGGGTCCTGGGACCAGAGGCTCTTGAGGTCTCTGGGCTGGGGCGATGGGCACTCCCAGGTTGTTGTTTGCTGCTATAGCAACCCAGGCAAGAGATGAGTCCCTGGCTCCACCTATCCCCCGAGGTGGTGCCTGGAGCGGAGGGGGAGATGAGATGGACCAGAGCAATCCCTGCTCTGCAGCTGTGAGGAGGAGACACAAAGGAAAAATTGCAGAGGTCACTGCGATCTGTATGTGCCCCAGTTTCACGGGCTTGGTATGGCCTGACAAAGGCAAACCCTCTGACAGAGCCATTAATTTCTGTCAATCACGTCTGAGTGGAGGAGGCGAGCAGTGGCCACGGTCACTGATGAACCTGATGTAGTGGAGAGCTGTCACAGTGTTTCTGCCACTTGGCCTGCAGGAAGGTGAGGGCTGTGCAGGGAGTGAGAGCAGCGCTCGCCCAGCCCCACCATCTCCTATCAGGTTGCTCAAACAGCCTGCACTGTATTTGCAAAATACTGTTAATCAAGAGACACAGTTCAAGGCATTTGACTGGCATATCCAGTTAAGTGGCAGCAAACATGCTGTAAAACCACTGTGCTGAGGCCACCTTCCTAATGAATGCAAAGTGGGAGCAATCAATCAGGGCCGGAGCAAAGCCAGCACTGGCACTGCCTCTGCAAATGCAAATTGAATGAACAATAATGAATGTTATCTAATTAGTGCACACAGCTGCAATGTTACAGCCCTGTATAGGACACACCTTGTTAAATTTCATGGTATGTATCCTAGGGTGTCTGAGAAAATGATGGAGGTTTGCCTCATGCACATCTTGTACAGCATAGACAGGTAGATTCTTGGTGATAAACACATTATCCTCACCAGCTGAGCTCTGGATTCAGTACTGCAAGGGTCTCCTTAAAAATCAGCTAGTTAATGTGCAAATTAGCCAGCACAGTGCAGATTTTTTTGTGTGGGTGCTATGGCCAGGATGGTCCCTGGGAATGGGACCTTGCTGTCCAAGGGTCAGTCTCCAGTGAACCTCCTCCTAGAGCTGCAGCTCCAGCAGCTCTTGCCGGGTTTGGAGGGTGTCAGGGGAGCACAGGGAAGAGCTGTCTGGCATGGTGTAGTGGAAGCTGTCCAGTGGGTGATGTCCATGGCTGTTTTTTTGGAGCTGGCAGTTTTAAGCAGGGTATTTCAGTCCTCTGCCAGCCACAGGCCTCTGTCTTTGCAAACATAGGTCTTCCTCCTCTGAAGCAAGCATGTCTCCCTCACCCAAAATCACAGGTGGGAGTGCTGCCCATGCTGTCTCCAAACACTTCTCAGCAGCAACACCTGGCTCCTGGTGCAACCATGAAGATTTCTTCTGCATTGTCCAGTCATCCTGGTGTTTGAAGCACATGTGTGAGGAGATGTTGGGCAGCATATGATAAAAGATTTAGGACTGACAGCTGAAAATTCATTCTCTGGAGTCACCCTCAAGTCTTTCACCCAGTGTTTGAACTGGATGCACACCCTGAGCATTGCAGGCCCTGGGAGTTTCTGAGTCACTCGTGACTCAGTCCCAGTTGTGTTCATGTTGACTTGGTTGCTTGAAGCAGTTGAAGCAGAACAAATCCCATGGAAAAAGATACATCCCAGCAAACAGTTTAGCCTGGCTTCCCTGACAGTACTGAGACCAGAAAGCTCTGCCCAGGCTCATGGCTGGGTGACTGGAGACCTGCCTTGGGACAGCCCCATCTAATGTGACCCAGGCTTGCACAGAGGGACCTGAGGAACGCCTGGTGACCGAGCACATCCCATGTCATGTAGCACATGGAGCTGTGCCGACTTAGAATCAACTCCAGGCGTTCCCCTGGCTTCCACCTGACCTGCTTGGGGGCTAGGAGCACACTTGGCAGCCCTTCTTAGCACCAAGAGGAAGAATATCTGGTGCCAAATTTTTCCATGAGACACTTTTATTCAAATCCATGGTACCCATTTGGTGAAAGAAATATTTCAGGTAATTCTTTTGCCTTTGCTGCTTTTATGTTCTGCAATATCTGCTCTTTCTGTAAGATCCCTGGTGACACTGTAGGGGATGGTGGGATGGTGTTTAAATATTGATGTTTTAGCAGCTTATGGTTTTAATACAATTTAAATTATGCACACTTTAATCAGACTCATAGGTTCATCAGCAATTAGTCTCTCCCAGCTGCACAGGAAGGTGTTCAGCAGCTCTGTATTGATTTCTGCCTCAACCTCTGAATTTTAGTGACTGGCTGCATCTTAGTGCCTTGGCTAGGTAAACAAATCCACAGGCCCTTATTCGAGAGCTGCTGGTTAGCAGCCATAAATATGTAATCAACAATCAGTATCCTTGGAATTAGATCTTCTTAACAATCATTAGTTTCATCCTTTGCTGCTCTAATAAACCTCTTGGTAGTAGGCCAGAGCCAATTATACTTGTGCTTGGAAAATTAAAAAAGAAGGAGAAAAAGTCTGTGTTGCCACAAATAAGTGAAATTTTTAACTGGCCCAAACCTGCAACACATGTGGGACTCATCTGTTGTTTATTGGAGGCTGAGCATTGAGTATTGGAGACAGCGTTAGGGAAATCTGTATTTATTTTGCACATTATGGATTCTTTCACCTGATGCCAAGCTGGCATCAGTGCACAAGTCCTGCAGCCCCTGTCACACCCCTTGTGTGGGCTCTGTGGACCAGAGCCACCTGCCCAGCACGATTCAAGGTCATGCTGGGAGAGCTGCAGTGATTCAAAGATGTTTTGTGGAAGGATCCCTGGCTGGTGATGCACTCCAGGGCTCAGGAGGAGGATGGCTGTCATGATACAGTGACCAAATTACTTTCTTATCTTTTGGGTGTGACAGGGAATTGTTCAGCCCGGGGTTCTGTCACAATCTGCAAGGTGGGATTCGTGATGTGGTTCTTTTAGTTGGTCTTAGAGTACAAAAGATTATCAACAAACCAAGGACTTAAACAGCAAAACACACTTTATTGAGTGCTCATCAGCACTAATATG